>NC_057807.1:255087379-255160129 GCF_018294505.1 Triticum aestivum
CGTTGGCAGCAAGCTCATATGCCCATCATTATAACTTAGCTTCTCGAGCTGATCTATGGCACAGGATCGGAACCACTCGTCAAGCTTGGCTCGCTCCTTGCCATTGGAATGGAACTTGCCCGCGATAAGGCCTTTGATTGGGCCATGGTGACTGCCGAGGATCTGGGAGAATGCATCCAAGCTTTGGTGATAGCCATGGCAGAGCTTGTGGGCATGGAGGAGGTCGACAGGGGTGCGGAGCCATAGGGTGCGCCACCGCCGGGAAACAATGGCTATCCTCGCCCGATTTCTGATTGGGAGGAGGGATATGATGACTATCAACATATCATCGAGGAGTTGTTGATGAAGTCTAGGCCTGCTGGAGTCACTTGCAGTTCTTTCTCGTCCCGCCTCCGCTTGTTGGTAGCCTCATTCCCACCTTGTCGGCGGGGACGGGAACCTCTGTCTCCATATTCACACTGTGCTCCGGTGCTTCAGCAGCCCTGGCGTCGCCACTCCATCCGATGGGGCGCTTCGACGGCATCCTCGTACACTGACGGCTTTGAGGACTCAGAGCGGCGTCGAGGATGCAGGCGGAGAGAGAGAAATTGTGTGTGTGGCTAGGATGGGGGGTGCGCTGCTCGGCGGCGCCATTAATATAGACCAGTGGGAGCGAGGCGGGTGGCGGTCCAAGGCTGTATCGCTTCCTGGTGAGAACGGCTGCTTAATCTCTAGTATGAATGAAATATATGCTTAATTACTGATTTTTAGTTGCAAAAAATAGATGGTGATATTAATTTTTAGCTGCATATTTTGACAAATCACAGTGTCTCTTGGCTTAGCGCCGAAGTCTGGCTTTAATTTGCATATCGTAATCTGAACCGTTTGCGTTGAAGAGATGCACAGATCCTGCGTTGAACATCTTGTACGCTTCCCGGCGAGCCTACGCACGAGACTGCGGTCGCACGCCTCCCATTCAGTCAAGCAGCTGTCCACACGACACCTCCTATACCATTAAAATCAAGACACGTGGCATCACGTGAATGGTTAACCGAATGCACACGGTTTCAATTATACAAACGTTTGAGATATTAAAGTGGGAGCTATTTTTTTCAAAATGCCTTTGTTGGCTGTCATTATTCGAGTGCGCCTTCTCTCAAAATGGACACAAAAAATACCACAACATGTTGGGTGCCCTTCCATGATAGCATGCTAAGTTTCATGAATTTCAGATGAGTTTTGGATTTACTAGAATTTAAAAACCAGGCATCTCAATGATTTGCCGGCAATCAACAGTGCCCTGGTGTTTGAAATTCATTCCCATTTCTTGCATGGGACCTAAGCATGCACCCAAGGACACATATTTGATTTTTCAACCAATTTATATGCATTGGAGCATGCGCATGTAGTTCAAATTTGAATTATGCACATAAATGCATTTAAAACTCAGTTAATGCATAAAAATGTCCAAACAAACCCTGAAAAATCACAAAAGTTCACACAACACTCCTATTGTTCTATGTTGACACAAGAAAAAAAACTTGAAAGCAATAAGAGGCAATGGATATCTTTTCGTCCCCAAAGGTGGGACGTTCCCTACCGAAAACCATAATGCTTGTTGTGAGAAGCTCCGGTTTGTGAGAAGCATATACCCAAACCTGCCCCAAATGGGACAAAATTTGTACCATGACATGTTGATGCCGATCCATGATAGCATGCCAAGTTTCATGAATTTCAGATGAGTTTTGGATTTACTAGAATTTAAAAACCCGGCATCTCACTGTTTTGCCGGCAATCAACGGTGTCATGGTGTTTGAAAATTCATTCCCATTTCTTGCATGGGACCTAAGCATGCACCCAAGGACAAAGATTTGATTTTTCAATGAATTTATATGCACTGGAGAATGTAGTTCAAATTTGAATTATGCACATAAATGCATTGAAAACTCAGTTAATGCTTAAAAATGTCCAAACAAACCACGAAAAATCACAAAAATTCACACAACACTCCAGTTGTTCTATGTTGACACGAGAAAAAAACTTGAAAGCAATAAGAGGCAATGGATATCGTTTCGTCCCCAAAGGTGGGACGTTCCCTATCGAAAACCAGCATGCTTGTTGTGAGAAGCTCCGGTTTATGAGAAGCATATACCCAAACCTGCCCCAAATGGGACAAAATTTGTACCACAGCATGTTGATGCCTCTCCATGATAGCATGCCAAGTTTCATGAATTTCAGACGAGTTTTGGATTTACTAGAATTTAAAAACTAGGCATCTCACCATTTTGCCGGCAATCAACGGTGCCCTGGTGTTTGAAATTCATTCCCATTTCTTTCATGGACCTAAGCATGCACCCAAGGACACAAATTTGATTTTTCAACGAATTTATATGCACTGGAGCATGCACATGTAGTCCAAATTTGATTATGCACATAAATGCATTGAAAACTCAGTTAATGCATAAAAAATGTCCAAACGAACCCCGAAAAATCAAAGAAATTCACACAACACTCCTGTTGTTCTATGTTGACACGAGAAAAAAACTTGAAAGCAATAAGAGGCAATGGATATCGTTTCGTCCCCAAAGGTGGGACGTTTCGTACCCAAAACCATCATGTTTGTTGTGAGAAGCTCTGGTTTGTGAGAAGCATATACCCAAACCTGCCCCAAATGGGACAAAATTTTTACTACAACATATTGATGCCGCTCCATGATAGCATGCCAAGTTTCATGAATTTCAGACGAGTTTTGGATTTACTAGAATTTAAAAACCAGGCATCTCACTGTTTTGCCGGCAATCAACAGTGCCCTGGTGTTTGAAATTCATTCCCATTTCTTGCATGGGACCTAAGCATGCACCCAAGGACAAAGATTTATTTTTTCAACGAATTTAGATGCACTCGAGCATGCGCATGTAGTTCAAATTTGAATTATGCACATAAATGCATAGAAAACTCACTTAATGCATAAAAATGTCCAAATGAACCCCGAAAAATCACAAAAATTCACACAACACTCATGTTGTTCTATGTTGACACGAGAAAAAAACTTGAAAGCAATAAGAGGCAATGGATATTGTTTTGTCCCCAAAGGTGGGACGTTCCCTACTGAAAACCATCATGCTTGTTGTGAGAAGCTCCTGTTTGTGAGAAGCATATACCCAAACCTGCCCCAAATGGGACAAAATTTGTACCACGGCATGTTGATGCCGCTCCATGATAGCATGCCAAGTTTCATGAATTTCAGACGAGTTTTGGATTTACTAGAATTTAAAAACCAGGCATCGCACTGTTTTGCCGGCAATCAACGGTGCCATGGTGTTTGAAAATTCATTCCCATTTCTTGCATGGGACCTAAGCATGCACCCAAGGACAAAGATTTGATTTTTCAATGAATTTATATGCACTGGAGCATGTGCATGTAGTTCAAATTTGAATTATGCACATAAATGCATTGAAAACTCACTTAATGCATAAAAATGTCCAAACGAACCCTGAAAAATCAAAAAAATTCACACAACACTCCAATTGTTCTATGTTGACACGAGAATAAAAGATCTAGCAATTCAAACACTGTCCATGGGCCGCTGTGACCCCATTATGTAATTCAAATCAAGACCAAAAATCAAGTAGATCCCACACAGTTTATTATAACCAACCGTGTGAGATGCAGCACAAAATATCTTTGGACCATGTCTGAATAAGGGACCGTGTTTGATGACACTTTGCGCACCAGTTTTTTGGCTGAAGCAATTCCAAATTTTCATCTTCCGCGGAAATATCTACCTCCCATCCCCCTTCCCCTTACCAAAAGCCACATTTCCCCTCTTTCTGCCTTCCTTCCAAAGTTGAAACCTTCACTCCTTGCTTGCAGCACTGCCGCTTCCTCGCTGGCGACCCTCCTTCACGCTGCTCGGCCTCGCCTATCCAGGCAGGTAATCCACACCCGACCCCCATCCTCCTCCTTCCACATCCCACATGGCCCGACCGCCGGCGCGAGCATGACACCTTCCACCCAAATCACCGACCCCTCCACCAAATAAGAGCCGGCCTAAGCCATGGTGCACGCAGTATAGCCAGGACCTCAAGGAGCATTTGGCAGTGGAGAAGCAAATCACGGCCGCACGTGCGGATGAGGTCGCGATGGCTGCCATTCGTGCCGACCCCCAGATCTTGGAGGAGCACCTCGCTGTCGAGGCCACCGTTGACGCCTCGCGCGCTGACGCCGCGATGTAGTTGGCTGCTTTAAACGACAGTTCATGGCATTTTCTCGAGGCCACCGTCGGTGCCTTCGATGAAGACTACGAGGTGTTTTCTCAGCGTGCACGTGCTTACCTCATCTCGAGAGCCAGCAGGTTGGTGCCCGGAGGGGCTCAGGCAACTCACCACTACAACGAGGGCACCCACAATGTGGAGGCCTCACCCTCTTCCATGTCCAAGGAGCCAATCGTCATCGATATCTCCGACAATGAGGAGTAGCTTGTCTTATTAGCTCACTATAAGGACCCATGTTCAGTTTGCTAGCTACTTCCTTTCCTTAACAAATTCTAGTGAATTGTGCTATCTACTTTTACCATGCAATCTTCTGCTATAGTGTATATGTTCTATATGTCGTGCAATGTGGTGTTCAATTAACTGCTTGGTTCAATTCTGCAAATGTGATGTTCAATTCTTCAGGGTGCAATATTTCCAAGTTATTAAGCATGCTTGGTTTGGTTAACTGTCTGCTCTTCTATTAGGAGTATGTTATATTGTTCAATTGGTGCTTACTTAACTGCTTGGTTCATTTGTTGTAGCTTGGTTCACTTGTTGTGGTGTTTTAACTGTTTGGTTCAATTCTGCAATGCGATCTTCAATTGTTGTGGCTGCATTCTGTTATTGTATACCATGTGAGGAATAAATTGAATTTGGCTGTACTAAATACATGAGAAACAAATACAATTGCTATATTTTCAAGTTGTTAAGCATGCTTGGTTTGGTTAACTATCTGATCTTCTATTAGGAGTATGTTATATTGTGCAATGTGGTGCTCAGTTAACGTTTGGTTCATTTGTTGTGGTGTTTAGTTAACTGCTTGGTTCAATTCTATAATGCGATGTTCAATTGCTGTGGCCGCATTCTGTTATTGTATACCATGTGAGGAATAAATCGAATTTGGCTGCACTTAATACATGAGAAACATATACAAGTGCTATATTTCCTAGTTCTTAATCATGCTTGGTTTGGATAAATTGGTTTTCCATGTGGCTTGAATTAATCTGATGAATCTGCAATGTGCTTATTTATCATCAACATATTTTACTGATAGCATGCGAACCCTTACTTAACCTGATGACTAACTACCTTATATGTGTTGCAGGGAAACAATGGGAAGCACTGAGGATTACAAGATGGTACTAACTATTATACCTTGCCTTTTTGTATTCCTTTGGCCCATTTCCAATATAGAGAAGATATTTATGCACATCCTTGTTTTCAGTCTTAACTGATGATTACCTCTCAAACCACCTCAGGAGGCGAGGAAGGTTTTCATACAACACCCACGGTACAATATTGAAGTGTTCCCGAAGAGGACGAAGGATGGACGGTCAATCATCCACATGCACTGGCCTAAAGTTGCAAAGACCTTCAACATGAATGAAGGCTCAATATTCGCCTTCCGCTTCAGCAGTTTTCCAGATGAGATGCATCTCTCTATGTACCGTCTAAGATGCTAATTTCGAAAGGTTCGAGATGTTGCATCTGAAACTTGCTGCTGGTGCAGTTGTGTAATGGGGTAGCTGAGTGCTGAAGCTATATCATGTTGTACTCTGATGTATTTCAATTATGAAATACTGCTTCCTTAATATGGAAATGGAATATATTATGTGCTTAATATGAATGTCAATTAGATTAGTAAATGGATTAGTAAATGGATTATTAATAATAGGGCAATTAGCCTGCTAATTGGCCAATTAGCTTGCTAATGGGTTTTCCTATTGCAAACAGTTAATGAGAAACCACCGTGGGCGATGACCTCAGGCAACGCACACAGTTTCTAGGAATAAACCGTGTTGGATCAATGAACATTCACACACGACATTCTCTTCAAAACTGTTTGAGTTACGCCACCTTGCGCAAACGTTTTCCTTGGAGCGACTGTGTGGGATGTGCATACGAACAGAAACGTTTAGCGGGGACTGACTGTGTGGGATGTACTTGCGACTGGAAACAATTTTGCCGTATAATTGTATTTTTTATCTATACTATACGTATTTCCGTATTTGAGCGCTCGTCGGTCGCACACGACCTCATTTTGCCGAACGTGTGTGCCAGGAGGGCATATCCCCGACGGTTTCTGGTCGTGTGGGAAGGACCCCCCCTATCGCCCACACTCACTTGGAGACAGTTCCAGATGCCATCGTGGAAAGGGGTTTTAAATTGTTTGTTTAGGACCGACGCGCACCAGTGAGGGGCTGTTATTGATTGCAAAAAGGGAAATGTCACTTTTCATGTTAATGGTAATGAGCATACGGTACACTTCCCGTAGAAACAACCTCAAGTGAATAGTATCAACTCTATTGGAAAATTTTCAACAATTGCTATTGGAGGTTCTGAATTCCCCCTCCCTACTGTCAAAAGAAATATGATATTCTTATTGTTGGGGACATGCATATCCCCATTGAGGTAACCTAGTGTTATACAAATATTCTCCGGTTTCATGTCACTCGGAAGAAGTTTGTTAATAAGACTTGATCAACCTTGTTAATAGATTCCTTTTGATGGGCATGAGATGGATGAATTTAGTAAACACAACTCTCCGTACCCTCTTTTTACTTTCTGTTATTTAGATTAAATAAAGCAAAATACTGTTATTTCTCTGTTTTCTGAATTTTCCGTGCAATAAAACATTACGAGAAAATAAAAGTTCTCCAAATGCCCTAAAAATTCAGTACGATTTTTTCCGCAATATTTAAGAATTTTTGGCACTGAAAACACATCAGGGGGGTGTGCCAGTGGGCCACAAGCCCACAGCATGCACCCACCCCCTAGGCGCGCCTACAGGACTTGTGGGTCCCACGTGGGTCCCCCTCACTTATGCCAGCACCCATCCACTTTGTCTTCCTACAGAAAAAAACCACCATTGCTCACACCCATGTTCTAGCTCATCTTGTTGCCATTTTCGATCTCCTTGCTCAAACCTCCATTCGCAAAACTGTTTTGGGGGATTGTTCTTTGCTATGTGACTCCTCCAATGGTCCAATTAGTTTTTGTTTTAGCGCTTTATATATTGCAAACTTTTGCTGCTGTGTTGACCTTGTTATTGAGCTTGCATGTCAAATTTATACGATCCAAAGTAGTTTTGTCGCATGATATAGCCTCTAGACACTTGTGGGAGTAGTTTCTCCCAATCTTGTTGAGTTTGGTTCACTTTTATGTTGAGTCACTAAAAATTTCAGAATTTTTTCATAGGGAGAAAATGTTGAGGAAAGTGTTCCAAGGTGGTTCCTCAAAAAAGATGGCTCCAAGGCTCACGATACGCGAGCCGAATCTCGAACCACCGAGGGATGCTCCAGTGCAACCTTGCGAATGGCCATTAGATATTTTCATGAATGGTGCCTGTTTCAAGGATGAGTTCTATGCGTACGTGCATAACCCCGAGCTGACAACCTTCATGGCACATAAGTGTTTACAGTATGATAACCGCACGATTCCTTTGTGCAGAGATTTAAGTATTTAGTCCATCACAATATGCATTCTGTTTTGTTTGATCTTTATGATAAATCATTTACCATGGACCTAGAAGATTTTAATGAAGCATATAAAATTTCACAATGGGGCAGTTGTGTTGAACCTCGTAAATCTGATTGTTCTGAGTTCCTTGATAGCATTACTGTAGGAGAAACCAGAACCATAACACAAGCCACTATAGGGAGCATTCACTTTCCTGCATTACATTACTTTGCTCTCTTCATAGGCAGATGCATTAATGGTAAACATGATCATATCCACCTTTGCGCCCCTGATCTCATTGTTCTTAAGAACACAGTGATGAATGATAAAAGATTTAATTTGGGGGTTATCATTGCACGTCGACTGCATAATAATGCTAAGGATGGAGACTTCTTTGGTGGTATTTATGCCACTCGTTTAGCTCAGTATCTTGGAGTCCCGATAAAAGAAAATGATTTTCCTTTGCCACCTGCTTTCCTTGATTATAATGTTATGGTACGTTACTAGTTTCTTGAGAGGAGCGATCAGTCCCTCCTGTACCGACTAATCTTTGACAGGGAGTGCGTCTTCCGTATTTTGCTTCCTGCTCCTGCCTTCTTTGACTTTCAGGTAAAATGAAGATACTTCGTAACCAGAGAGGAGGCGGACGAGTATGAGAGATCAGAGGAGGCTGCTGGCCTCCATGAGGTAGCCCTCCAAGCGGTAGCTGCCATTCTCAGTACAACCCCAGCTATGATTTTGGATATCCGCCAGGTCAGCCGTGTCCCTATACCAACTTAGGCCAAAAGCCTAAGCTTGGGGGAGTACATATTTCTCACCGACATTACATTAATGTTCAGACACTCATTTTAGTTGTGGTGTTCATAATTTTTCATTGTATTATCCGTGCTAGTTTATTTCTTTTCTCGCTTTCTTCTTGTGCGTTTGAAAAACTTTGAGAAAATCCAAAAAATTTAGTTCTCGCTTCTTTTTAGTTTTATTTCTAGTTTAGTTAGTTGTAGTATTAAAAGAAAACCCAAAAACATTTATCGTTCTTCTTTTGCTTGTTGGGATCTTTCCCGTGTAAATAGTTTTTCTCGTTTTCATTTTACTTTATAGTTTTTCTCGTTTTCATTTTACTTTCTTCAGGAAAACAAAAACTCCAAAAATATTTCAGTGTGTTTCTTTGAAATTATTTTCCTTTTCTTTGGGTCGTAAGGAGAAGACCACGATGAAAATCTTGAGTGAATCTCATATGCATTGTTGTTGATCTAACAAAGAGCCCATATTACCTTGTCTTCTCCTTTGAATAAATGTTTGCAGATTCCAGCTTACTCCAATGCACGTGCACTCTTATTACCATTCACACCGTTCGGTCGTGCAAGTGAAAGGCAATAATGATGATATTTGACGAAATGATGGAGATGGAGAAAAGCTGGTACGAACTCGACCTATTTTTTTGTAAATATGATTAGCTCATCATTCTTGATTCAACCCATTATGAATGAAACATGTTTGCAATAACAATTAGAGATTATAGTTACTCATGCCATGCTTAATTAGTTAGGAGTGGATAATGGTTTGTCTTGAGTGTCAACATGCATTTTAAAATGGTTATGATGTAGTATGATAGGATGGTACCCTCCTTTGAATGATTCAAGTGGCTTGACTTGGCACATGTGCACGCATGTAGTTGAATCAAAAACAACATAGCCTCCACGATATTTATGTTCATGGTAATTTATATCTTACTCTCGCTTGCACTCAATGTTGGTTAATCTCACTTCATGTTTATGACCGTTGTCGCTCTCTAGT
This sequence comes from Triticum aestivum, assembly GCF_018294505.1. Classification (NCBI taxonomy): domain Eukaryota; kingdom Viridiplantae; phylum Streptophyta; class Magnoliopsida; order Poales; family Poaceae; genus Triticum; species Triticum aestivum. The sequence continues at coordinate 255,096,866 of NC_057807.1, forward strand.
TGGTCGCTCCTCAATCTTTTGCTAGCCTTCACTTGTACTAAGCGAGAATACTGCTTGTGCATCCACTTCCTTAAACCCAAAGTTGTTCCATATGAGTCCACCATACCTACCTATATGCGGTATTTACCTGCCATTCCAAGTAAATTTGCATGTGCCAAACTCTAAACCTTCAAATAATAATTCGTTTTGTATGCCCGAATCGCTCATGTAGTGACTGAGGGTTGTCAGTATCTTCCATGCTAGGTGGGTTATTCTCACGATGAATGTTTCTTCACTTGTCATTCACGAGAAAGTGGCTGGTAATCGGGATGCCCAGTTCCATGTGATACGTCCATTTTGCATCATGTTTTCCTACTGTTATTTATGATGTTTTTATGCATAATAATGCTTTTTGGAGTAATTCTAATGCCTTTTCTCTCATAATTTGCAAGGTACACACCAAGAGGGAGAATTCTGGTAGCTGGAAATCTGGACCTGAAAAATCTACGCCGGGCTACATATTATGCACAACTCCAAACAAGTTGAAACTTCACGGAGAATTTTTATGGAATATTTGATGAATATTGGAGCAAATAAGTACCAGAGGAGGCCCACCAGGTGGGCACAACGCACCTGGGCGCGCCAGGGAGCCCATGCGCGCCCTGGTGGGTTGTGCTCACCCAGGCCCACCTCCGGTGCCCATCTTCTGGTATATAAGTCATTTTGACCTAGAAAAAAAGGAGAGGACTTTCGGGACGGAGCGCCGCCATCTCTAGGCAGAACTTGGGTAGGGGCACTTTTTCCCTCCGGCGGAGCGATTCTGCCGGGGGAACTTCCCTCCTAGAGGGGGAAATCATCGTCATCATCATCACCAACAACTTTCCCATCTTGGGGAGGGCAATCTTCATCAACATCTTCAAAAGCACCATCTCATCTCAAACCCTAGTTCATCTCTTGTGTTCAATCTTGTTACCGGAACTATAGATTGGTGCTTGTGGGTGACTAGTAGTGTTGATTACATCTTGTAGTTGATTACTATATGGTTTATTTGGTGGAAGACTATATGTTCAGATCCATTATGGTATTTAATACCCCTCTGATCTTGAGCATGATTATCATTTGTCAGTAATTACTTTTGTTCCTGAGGTCACGGAGAAATCATGTTGCAAGTAATCATGTGAACTTGATATGTGTTCGATATTTTAATAGTATGTATGTTGTGATTCCCTTAGTGGTGTCATGTGAACGTCGACTACATGACACTTCACCATATTCGGGCCTAAGGGAATGCATTGTGGAGTTGTAATTCTATGATGGGTTGTGAGAGTGACAGAAGCTTAAACCCCAATTTATGCGCTATTCCGTAAGGGACCGATTGGATGCAAAAGTTTAATGCTATGGTTAGAATTTATTCTTAATATTTTTCCTGTAGTTGCGGATGATTGCGGGAGGGTTAATCATAAGTAGGAGGTTTGTTCAAGTAATAACAACACCTAAGCACCGATCCACCCACATATCAACTCATCAAAGTAGCAAACACAAATTGAACCAACATGATGAAAGTGACTAGATGAAATTCCCGTGTACCCTCAAGAACGCTTTGTTCACTATAAGAGACCGTTTTGGCATGTCCTTTGCCTCAAAAGTATTGGGCTACCTTGCTGCACTTTTGTTACTACTATCATTACTTGCTCGTTACAAAAATATCTTGCTATGAAACTATTTTGTTACTTACAATTTCAGCACTTGCAAACATTACCTTGCTGAAAACCACTTGTCATTTCCTTCTGCTCCTCATTGGGTTCGATACTCTTACTTATTGAAAAGAGCTACAATTGATCCCCTATACTTGTGGGTCATCAAGGCTATTTTTTGGCGCTATTGCCGAGGAGTGAAGCGCCTTTGGTAAGTGGAATTTGGTAAGGAAAGATTTATATATTGTGCTGAAATTTTCTGGCGCCGTTGCCAGAGAGTGAAGCGCCTATGGAGAACAATCCTTTGAGGGTTTTTTCGTGGTATCTTCACCTCGAACGGAACCACACTTAGCTACCCCTCAACCTACTGCACCTACTGAAAATATTGAATATGAAATTCCTTCGGGTATGGTAGAACAACTACTAGCTAATCCTTATGTAGGAGACGCAACCGAACATCCTGATATGCACTTGATATATGTGGAACAAATTTGTGGATTGTTTAAGCTTGTATGTTTACCTGGAGATGAAGTTATGAAGAAGGTTTTCCCTTTATCTTTGAAGGGAAAAGCATTGGCATGGTATAGGCTATGTGATGATATTGGAGCTTGGAACTGGAATCGATTAAAATCGGAGTTTTACCAAAAAAAATCCTATGCATCTAATTCATCGTGATCGGAGTTACATATATAATTTTTGGCCCCGTGAAGGAGAAAGTGTCGCTCTAGCTTGGGTGAGGCTTAAGTCAATGTTATATTAATGCCCCAATCATGAGCTCTCAAGAGAAATTATTATTCAGAATTTTTATGCTCGGCTTTCTCATGATTATCAATCCATGCTCGATACTTCTTGTATTGGTTCCTTCATGAAGAAGACTATTGAATTCCGGTGGGATCTTTTGGAAAGAATGAAACGCAACTCTGTAGATTGGGAACTCGACGAAGGTAAAGAGTCAGGTATTAAGCTTAAGTATGATTGTGTTAAATCTTTTATGAATACCGATGCTTTTCAAAAGTTTAGCACTAAATAGGGACTTGACTCTGAGATAGTAGCTTCCTTTTGTGAATCATTTGCTACTCATGTTGATCTCCCTAAAGAGAAGTGGTTTAAATATCACCCACCTATTAAAGAAGAAATTAAAGAACCGGTTCTAGCTAATGAAGAAACTATACTTTATAATGTTGATCCAGTTGTTCCTACTGCTTATATTGAGAAACCACCTTTCCCTGTTAGGATAAAGGAACATACTAAAGTTTCAACTGTGGTTAACAAAAGTTATATTAGAGCACCTAAACTAGATGACCAAATTAAAGTCGAACCTAGTATTGCTAGGGTCAAGGATCTCTTGGAAGAAAATGTAGACGGGCATGTTATTTACTTCTGTGAAGAAGCTGCTAGAATTGCCAAACCTGATAAAAAGGATAAACACAGACCTGTTGTTGGCATGCCCATTGTCTCGGTTAAAATAGGGGATCACTGCTATCATGGTTTATGTGACATAGATGCTAGCGTTAGTGCCATTCCCTACTCCTTATACCAAGAAATTATGAATGACATAGCACCCGCAGAGATAGAAGACATAGATGTTACTATTAAACTTGCTAATAGAGATACTATATCACCAATTGGGATTGTTAGAGATGTTGAAGTCTTGTGTGGGAAAATAAAAACCCTACTGATTTTCTTGTACTTGGTTCCCCACAAGATGACTTTTGTCCCATTATCTTTGATAGACCTTTCTTGAACACCGTTAATGCTAGAATAGATTATGAGAAACAAACTGTCGGTGTTAGTTTTGGGGATGAGTCTCATGAATTTAATTTCTCCAAGTTTAGTAGAAAGCTTCATGAAAATGAATTACCTAGTAAAGATGAAATAATTGGTCTTGCTTCTATTGATGTGCCTCCCACTGATCCACTAGAACAATATTTGCTAGACCATGAAAATGCTTTACATATGCATGAAAGAAATGAAATAGATGATATTTTCTTTGAACAATGTCCTCTGCTTAAACACAATTTGCCTATTGAAACTCTAGGAGGTCCTCCTCCACCTAAAGGTGATCCTGTGTTTGAATTAAAACAATTGCCAGACACTTTGAACTATGCTTATCTTGATGAAAAGAACATATATCCTGCTATTATTAGTGCCAACCTTTCAGAACATGAAGAAGAAAGATTATCGAAAGTTCTAAGGAAACACCGAGCTGCTATTGGATATACTCTTGATGATTTAAAGGGCACTAGTCCCACTCTAGGTCAGCACAAGATTAATATGGAACCTGATGCTAAACCCGTTGTTGATCACCAACGTCGGTTAAATCCGAAGATGAAAGAGGTGGTAAGAACGGAAATATTAGAACTTCTGGAAGCAGGTATAATCTATCCTATAGCTGATAGTAGATGGGTAAGTCCTGTTCATTGTGTCCCTAAGAAAGGAGGTATTACTGTTGTTCCTAATGATAAGAATGAACTTATTCCACAAAGAATTGTTACAGGCTATAGAATGGTAATTGATTTTAGAAAATTAAATAAAGCAACTAGAAAAGATCATTACCCTCTTCCTTTTACTGATCAAATGCTAGAAAGGTTATCTAAGCACACACACTTTTGCTTCCTTGATGGATACTCTAGTTTTTCGCAAATACCTGTTTCTCAACCTGATAAAAAAAAGACCGCTTTTACTTGTCCCTTTGGAACTTATGCTTATAGACATATGCCTTTTGGTTTATGCAATGCACCTGCTACCTTTCAAAGATGTGTATGACTACTATATTCTCTAACTTTTGTGAAAAGATTGTTGAGGTTTTCATGGATGACTTCTCTATCTATGGGAAGTCTTTTGATGATTGTTTAAGCAATCTTGATCGAGTTTTGCTGAGATGTGAACAAACAAATCTTGTCTTGAATTGGGAGAAGTGCCACTTTATGGTTAATGAAGGTATTGTCTTGGGTCATAAGATTTCTGAAAAGGGTATTGAAGTGGACAAAGCTAAGGTTGATGCAATTGAGAAAATGCCATGTCCTAAGGATATCGAAGGTATTCGCACTTTCTTAGGCAATGCTGGCTTCTATAGGAGATTTATCAAAGACTTCTCTAAAATTTCTAGGCCTCTTACAAACCTTTTACAAAAGGATGTCCCTTTTGTTTTTGACGATGATTGTTTTGAAGCCTTTGAAACACTCAAGAAAGCCTTAATTTCTGCATGTATTGTTCAACCACCTGATTGGAACTTGCATTTTGAAATTATGTGTGATACTAGTGATTATGCTGTTGGTGCTATTCTAGGACAAAGAGTTGATAAGAAACTAAATGTTATTCATTATTCTAGTAAAACTCTAGACAGTGCTCAAAAGAATTATGCTACTACCAAAAATAATTTCTAGCAGTGGTGTTTGCTTGTGATAAATTTAGATCTTACATTGTTGACTCTAAAGTTATCGTTCGCACCGACCATGCTGCTATTAAATATCTTATGGAAAAGAAAGATGCTAAACCTAGACTTATTCGATGGGTTCTCTTGCTACAAGAATTTGATTTGCATATTACTGATAGAAAAAGAGTTGAGAACCCCGTAGCGGATAACTTGTCTAGGCTTGAAAATGTGCTTGATGACCCACTACCTATTGATGGTAGTTTTCCTGATGAGCAGTTAGCTGCAATAAATGTTGCTCATAGTACTCCTTGGTATGCTAATTATGCTAATTATATTGTTGCTAAATATTTACCACCTAGCTTTACATACCAACAAAAGAAAAAATTCTTCTATGATTTAAGACACTACTTTTGGGATGACCCACATCTTTATAAAGAAGGAGTAGATTGTATTATTAGACATTGTGTACCTGAGCATGAATAGGGACAAATCCTTTGGAAATGTCACTTCGAAGAATATGGAGGGCATCATGCTGGAGATAGAACTGCTCACAAGGTATTGCAATCCAGATTTTATTGGCCTACTCTCTTCAAGGATGCATGTAAGTTCGTTTTATCTTGTGATGAATGCCAAAGAATAGGCAATATTGGTAAGCGTCAAGAAATGCCTATGAATTATTCACTTGGTGTTGAACCATTTGATGTTTGAGGATTTGATTACATGAGACCTTTTCCTTCCTCTAATGGGTACACATATATTTTGGTTGCTGTTGATAATGTTACTAAATGGGTAGAAGCTATTCCAACCAGTAGTGCTGATCACAACACCTCTATTAAAATGCTTAAGGAAGTTATTTTCCCAAGGTTTGGAGTCCCTAGATATTTAATGACTAATGGTGGTTCACACTTTATTCATGGTGCTTTCCGTAAAATGCTTGCCAAGTATGATGTTAACCATAGAATTGCATCACCTTATCATTCTCAATCTAGTGGTCAAGTTGAGCTTAGTAATAGTGAAATAAAATTAATTTTGCAAAAGACTGTCAATAGGTCCAGGAAGAATTGGTCTAAGAAATTAGATGATGCACTTTGGGCTTATAGAATAGCATATAGAAATCCTATGGGTATGTCTCCTTATAAAATGGTTTATGGAGAAGCTTGTCATTCGCCTCTTGAGTTAGAACATAAAGCATATTGGGCAATCAAGGAACTCAACTATGATTTCAAACTTGCCGGTGAAAAGAGTTTATTTGACATTAGCTCTTTGGATGAATGGAGAACCCAAGCTTATGAAAATGCCTAGTTGTTTAAAGAAAAAGTTAAAAGATGGCATGATAAAAGAATCCAAAAGCGTGAGTTTAAAGTTGGAGAATATGTTCTTTTGTACAACTCTCGTTTCAGGTTCTTTGCGGGAAAACTCCTCTCAAAATGGGAAGGACCCTATGTTATCGAGGAGGTTTATCGGTCTGGAGCTAGCAAAATAAATAATGTTGAAGGTACTAACCAGAAGGTTGTCAATGGGCAACGAATAAAACATTACATCTCAGGTACACCCATTAATGTTGAAAGCAATATTATCCAAACTTTGACACCGGAAGAACACATAAAAGAGTCCTTCCGAAACACTCCAAAATCATGAAAATAAGGAGGTACATGATACGGTAAGTAAACGGACTCTGAAAAATCCGCAAAAATAGTTTTTGTCAGTTTTGGAATATTTAGAAAATTAGGAAAATAAGAAACTTCCAAGAACCGTACCCTGGTGGGCAAAAGATACCAGGGCGCGCCTGGCAAGCCAGGCGCGCCCAGGTGGGCAGCCAGGCGCGCCCTGGTGGGTTGTGCCCACCTGGGGCACCTTCCGGACTCTATTTTTTCTTCCGTTTGCTTGTTTCCCAAGATAAAAAAATCGTTATATACCCCCCGAACCTATTGACCACTGTATCGCGGAGAAATCTTCTGTTCTCTTTTCTTGCTGTTTTCGGTTAGATCTGTCAGGCCAGGCATCATGTCTTCCTCCTCCTCCAACAATGTAGAAGAGATTCTTGGTTGATGAAGATCGAGCTGAAGAGAGAAGAGACGTAGAAGCCGTCAAAGGAGACAAGAGCAAGGAGGCTACCGTAGATCAACCTCCGGTGGTCGGGCTAGCACTGCCAGCAGAGGAGGAGGAAGAAGAAGATATCCTTAAGCCTTACTAAGCTTATCTTACTCCTACTGAGATTGAAGCCCTTCGCATCATTGAAACGGTTCGTGTGCAAAATAAGTATCTCACTCGTGAAAATATTCTACATCAAGAGAATATCATCCACCTTCAGAGCGTCATTCGTCGATTGGAGAATCTCTTGATCCTTATGGATAGAATCGCTTCATCACCACCACCTTCTTCTTCATCACCAAAAGAAAATTGAGTTTCGGGTATGGGCACTCCCCTTGGCTTCCGCCAAGCTTGGGGGAGGTGCCCCGATATCGTATCATCCCCACTATATTTTTCCTTTACTTATTTTAGTTCGATCCTTTGCTTTAGATGAATAAAAGTTTAGTTCGATCCTTTCTTTTTGAGAGTTTTGCTTAGTGATCTATCCTTGTAATCGTTTGCGAGATTTATAATAAAGTTAGTTTGAGTTTTTGCTCTCTTTACTTACATGTTGCAATAAAAAGAAAGGAAATAAATAAAAAGGAAAGGAAATAAATCAAGAAGATCATATGCTAAACCTATGGTAGGTGATGACACCACATAATGAAAAGTATAAGTAGAATTTTTTTATTAGAGATTGACAAACATAGCATTGGTCAATGATGCAACTCATGAAAGAATTAATAAGGGAAGAGAAGATTCACATATAAATATACTATCCTAGAAACCTTTTGTGATTGTGAGCCCCCATCAAAATATTATATGCCAAAATTGTTGACGTTGGACAAGGAAGACAACTTAATAATTTATGTTTGTTCATATCCACATAGAAGTCATACTGTCATAGATCCTTTAACATGTGGTGCTTGCCCCTACTTTGCTAGCCAAAAATTCCGCACCAAGTAGAGATACTACTTGTGCATCCAAAAACCCTTAAACCCAAATCTTATTTTCAAGAGTCCACCATACCTACCTAGGGATTGAGCAAGATCCCTCAAGTAAGTTGTCATCGGTGCAATAAGGCAATAAAAATTGCTTCTAAATGTGTGAGATTATTTAGTGTAAGAGAAAATTGAGCGTTGTACGAACTTGTGATGGTGAAGAATAAAAGCGACAGACTGCATAATAAAGGTCGCTATCACAGGGGCAATACAACGTGACGTTCTTTTGCACTAAGGGGTTGGGCATACAAACAAATAAGCGCATGGCAACCTCTGCTTCCCTCTGCGAAGGGCCTATCTTTTACTTTTATGCAAGAGTCAAAGTTTTTCCCTCTATTCCTTTTTATTTTTCTCCTTTAGCAAGCATCATGTGGCGAGGAAAGATCTAGGCACATATGTCCAGTTGAATATGGGTGGCATGAGTTATTATTGTTGACATCACCGTTGAGGTGAATACGTTGGAAGGCGAAACTATAAGCCCCTATCTTTCTATGTGTCCGGTTGAAACGTTTTGCTCATGTGTATGAGGTGAGTGTTAGCAATCATAGAAGACTATATGATGGTTGAGTATGTGGACTTGCCTAAAGGCTCCGATACATGACCCTTCCTGAAAAAGTGATGAATTGTAGTTGCAAAGTTGACTGAGAACATAGTTTGTTGGTTTCTAATAGAGTTTATGCTTTATACTTCAATTGTGTGATGAATTGTCACTCATTCATGGGAAGTCTATGATAAATGTTTTATGATAAAAGGTTTATGATAAAAGTCTTATGTTTAAATTTGTTGCTGTTATAATAATCTACATGATGCTTCTCTGTCCGTATTTTGTTTTTATCGGCACCTCGCTCTAAGCATGTGGACATATTTTTCGATTTCGGTTTTTGCTTGAGTACAAGCGAGGTCTAAGCTTGGGGGAGTTGATATGTCCATTTTGCATCATGTTTTTTTACTGTTATTTATGATGTTTTTGTGCATAATAATGCTTTTTGGAGTAATTCTAATGCCTTTTCTCTCATAATTTGCGTACAGACCAAGAGGGAGAATTCTGGCAGCTGGAAATCTGGACCTGAAAAAGCTACGTCAGGCTACCTATTCCGCACAACTCCAAACAAGCTGAAACTTCACGAAGAATTTTATGGAATATTTGATGAATATTGGAGCAAATAAGTACCAGAGCAGGCCCACCAGGTGGCACAACCCATCTGGGCATGCCAGGGAGCCCAGGCGCACACTGGTGGGTTGTGCTCACCCAGGCCCACCTCCGGTGCCCATCTTCTGGTATATAAGTCATTTTGACCTAGAAAAAAGGAGAGGACTTTTGGGACGGAGCACCGCCATCTCGAGGCGGAACTTGGGCAGGAGCACTTTTGCCCTTCGGCGGAGCGATTCCGCCGGGGGAACTTTCCTCCCAGAGGGGGAAATCATCATCATCATCATCACCAACAACTCTCCCATCTTGGGGAGGGCAATATTCATCAACATCTTCAAAAGCACCATCTCATCTCAAACCCTAGTTCATCTCTTGTGTTCAATCTTGTTACCGGAACTATAGATTGGTGCTTGTGGGTGACTAGTAGTGTTGATTACATCTTGTAGTTGATTACTATATGGTTTATTTGGTGGAAGATTATATGTTCAGAACCATTATGCTATTCGTTACCCCTCTGCTCTTGAGCATGATTATCATTTGTGAGTAGTTACTTTTGTTCTTGAGGTCACGGGAGAAATCATGTTGCAAGTAATCATGTGAACCTGATATGTGTTTGATATTTTAGTAGTATGTATGTTGTGATTTCCTTAGTGGTGTCATGTGAACGTCGACTACATGACACTTCACCATATTTGGGCCTAAGGGAATGCATTGTGGGAATGCATTGTGGAGTAGTAATTAGATGATGGGTTGCGAGAGTGACAGAATCTTAAACCCCAGTTTATGCGCTATTTTGTAAGGGACCGATTGGATTCAAAAGTTTAATGCTATGGTTATAATTTATTCTTAATACTTTTCCTGTAGTTGCGGATGCTTGCGGGAGGGTTGATCATAAGTAGGAGGTTTGTTCAAGTAAGAACATCACCTAAGAACCGATCCACCCACATATCAAATTATCAAAGTAGCGAACACAAATCAAACCAACATGATGAAAGTGACTAGAAGAAATTCCCGTGTACCCTCAAGAACGCTTTGTTCACTATAAGAGACCATTTTGGCCTGTCCTTTGCCTCAAAAGGATTGGGCTACCTTGCTGCACTTTTGTTACTACTATCATGACTTGCTCGTTACAAAAATATCTTGCTATTAAACTACTCTGTTACTTACAATTTCAGCACTTGCAGACATTACCTTGCTGAAAACCACTTGTCATTTCCTTCTGCTCCTGGTTGGGTTCGACACTCTTACTTATCGAAAAGAGCTACAATTGATCCCCTATACTTGTGGGTCATCACCATGCTCAAAATCAAATCAAAATATAATCATAAAACAAAACTCCCCCAGGACTGTTGTTGGTATGGACGGTACCAGAGCATTTGACTAGCCATGGAGTGTGATTATTGGTGGAGGGGGGGGGGGCAAAACTTTACCATTATGTTTGTGAACCGCCTATAATGTATCTAGCATGGAAGATAGCAAGATCTCTTGGTTGTTATGTTGACAATGAAAGCATATCGCTCAAAATTATATTAATCTCTATTTTAGAAGCTCTGAGCTCCGGCACCTCTGCAAATCTCTGCTTCCCTCTGTGATGGGCCTATCTATTTACTTTTATTGTTGAGTCATCATCCTCTTATAAAAATCACTAGCTAAAGAGCACCACTATCATTTGTATGCCATGAATTACAATGTATAGTCAGTCCTTGATCTTCAGGGGTGCTCTGCATTTATGTTTTGCGATCTCAGAAAGGGCTAGCGAGATACCATTTTGCCATATTATATCATGATTGTTTTGAAAAAAGTGTTGTCATCCGAGATTCATTATTATTGCTTGCTAGTTGATTATGCCATTGATATGAGTAAATGTGAGACCTTAATGTTATTGTGAATATGGTTAGTTTGTAATCTTTGTTGAAACCCTGAATGCTGGCTATACATATTTGCAACAACAAGATCAAACAGAGTTTGTAAAAGTATTTCTTTGTCTCTTTCAGTTTGTCAACTGAATTGCTTGAGGATAAGCAATGGGTTAAGTTTGGGGGAGTTGATACGTCTCCATCGTATCTACTTTTCCAAACTCTTTTACCCCTGTTTTGGACTCTAATTTGCATGATTTGAATGGAGCTAACCCGGACTGACGTTGTTTTCAGCAGAATTGCCATGGTTTTATTTTTGTGCAGAAATAGAAGTTCTATGATTGACCTGAAAAATTTACGAAGAATATTTTTGGAATATATAAAAATATTGCACAAGAATTATCCAGAGGGGGTCCACCCAGAGGCCACAAGCCTGGGGGGTGCGCCCTGCAGGCTTGTGGGCCACCTAGACCTCCTCCAACCTCAACTCCAATTCTATATAACCCTATTCGGGGAAAAAAATCAAAGAGAAGGATTTATTGCGTTTTATGATGTGGAGCCACCGCCACCTCATGTTCTTCATTCAGAGGGCTAATCTGGAGTCCGTTCAGGGTCCAGAGAGGGGGATTCGTCGCCATCATCATCACCAACCTTCCTCCATCACCAATTTCATGATGCTCACCGCCGGGAGTGAGTAATTCCATCGTAGGCTTGCTGGACGATGATGGGTTGGATGAGATCTATCATGTAATCAAGTTAGTTTTGTTGGGTTTGATCCCTAGTATCCACTATGTTCTGAGATTGATGTTGCTATGACTTTGCTATGCTTAATGCTTGTCACTAGGGCCCAAGTGCAATAATTTCAGATTTGAACCTATTATGTTTTCGTGAATATATTTGTGTTCTTGATCCGATCTTGCAAGTTGTAGACACCTATTACGTGTTATGATCCGCATACCCCAAGGTGACAATAATTGGGATTCTTTCTGGTGATTACCGTGGTTTGAGGAGTTCATGTATTCACTAAGTGCTAATGCTTTGTTCCGGTTCTCTATTAAAAGGAGGCCTTAATATCCCTTAGTTTCCATTAGGACCCGCTGACACGGGAGGGTAGGACAAAAGATGTCATGCAAGTTCTTTCCATAAGCACGTATGACTATATACGGAATACATGCCTACATTATATTGATGAATTGGAGCTAGTTCTGTGTCACCCTAAGTTATAACTATTGCATGATGAATGCCATCCGACATAATTATCCATCACTGATCCGTTGCCTATGAGCTTTTCACATATTGATCCTTGCTTAGTTACTTCGCCGTTGCCACTGTTGCAATGGCTACAAAACTGCTACTGTTACTTTTGCCACCGCTACCATTACTTCCATACTACTTTGCTACTAAAAAATTTGCTACAGATATTAAGTCTTTCAGGTGTGGTTGATTGACAACTCAGCTGCTAACACTCGTGAATATTCTTTGGCTCCCCTTGTGTCGAATCAATAAATGGGTTGAATACTCTACCCTCAAAAACTATTGCGATCCCCTAGACTTGTGGATTATCACACGTCCGGCACAAGTAGACCGACTCCTACCTGCATCTACTACTATTACTCCACCCATCGACTGCTATCCAACATGCATCTGGGGTATTAAGCTATAAAAAATGAGTAACACCTTAAGCATGATGACACGATGTAGACAAAGTAAACCCAAGCAATATGAATAAACCCCATCTGTTCATCCTTAATGGCAATAGTACAAATACGTGTCATGTCCCTTTCTGTCACTGGGATTGAGCACCGCAAGATTGAACCTATCACAAAGCACCTCTCCCATTGCAAGATAAATCAATCTTGTTGGCCAAACCAAACAGATAGATCGAAGAGAAATACAAAACTATAAAAATCATGCATAAAAGAATTCAGAGAAGTCTCAGTTAATATTCATTAATAAACTGATCATAAACCCACAATTCATCAGATCCCAACAAACACACCGCAAAACTAGATTACATCGAATAGAACTCCAAGAAGATCGAGGAGAACATTGTAGTGAAGATCAAAGAGAGAGAAGAAACCATCCAGCTCTAGCTATGTACCCGTAGGTCTGTGGTGAACTACTCACGCATCATCGAAAGGGCAACAAGGTTGGTGTAGAGGCCCTCCATGATCGATTCCCCCTCCGATAGAGTATCGAAGAAGGCCTCCAGATGGGATCTCACAAAAACAGAAACTTGCGGTGGCGAAAAAAGTGTTTCGGGTGGCTCCCTGATGTATTGGGAATATTTGAAAATTTATAGAGGTCAAATTAGGTCAAGATGTGCTATGAGGGCCCCACAAGCCCAGGGGGCGCCCCCGAGGGTGCGACTGGTGAGCTTATCGCTCCCTTGTGGCTCGTCTGGTCTTCTCCTGGACCTTCTAGGGTCTCTTGGTCCAAAAAAATCGTCAAAAAGTTTTGTAGCGTTTGGACTCCATTTGGTACTGATTTTCTGAAAGCCAAATACAAGCAAAAAGAATAGCAACTCGCACTGGGCACTAGGTTAATAGGTGAGGGAGTCCTGGATTAAGGGGTCCTCGGGCGTCCGGGCTGTATGACATGGGCTGGACTAGTGGGCTATGAAGATACAAGACAGAAGACTTCCTCCCGTGTCCGGATGGGACTCTCCTTGGCGTGGATGGCAAGCTTTGCGTTCGGATATGAAGATTCCTTCCTCTGCAAACCGACTCTGTACAACCCTAGTCCCCTTTGGTGTCTATATAAACCGGAGGGTTTAGTCCATAGAGGCAATCAGAATCATACAGGCTAGACATCTAGGGTTTAGCCATTACGATCTCGTGGTAGATCAACTCTTGTAATCCTCGTATTCATCAAGATCAATCAAGCAGGAAGTAGGGTATTACCTCCATCAAGAGGGCCCTAACCTGGGTAAACATCATGTCCCCCGTCTCCTGTTACCATCGACCTTAGACGCACATCTCGGGACCCCCTACCCGAGATCCGCCGGTTTTGGCACCAACATTGGTGCTTTCATTCAGATTTCCGCTGTGTCATCATTAGAAGGTTTGATGGATCCGTCAATCATCTACAATGATGCTGCCCTGAGGGAGGCCTTTATCCCCGGCCAAATCTTCGTGTTCGGCGGCTTTGCACTATGGGCCAACTCGCTTGGTCATCTAGAGCAGATCGACAGCTACGCCACAGGTCACCAGATTAGTTTCGGAAATCTGGATTATGTCGCTGACATCCAAGGAGACTTGATCTTCCAAGGGTTAATGACCCCAACCTCCGCTCTAGCCTTAGATCCGGAGCACAGCACCAGGTCTGAAGATGGGATTCTTGAGCCCGCCGGACTATCTTCAGCCACTAAGCCCAGTACAGGAGAGACGGAGGAAGTAGTGTCACTGGCAACCATCATGTAGCCGGACTCTTCTCCGGACACTAGCTCCGAACCCTCGGAGTCAGCATCGTGTGAGCCCGGCCGAGGAGTCTCCTTCCCGCCGTACTCCATGGACCCTTTTCTCCTTGGCCAAACCTCGCCTTTAAGCGAGGCTCTGGACTTGATGCGATCCCTCGTCATTACAGAGGATCAATGTACGAACTACGCCCAGCCCGGACTAGGGGCTGAGAGCCGGGAATTTTACATCCCACCCACCACCCATTTCATAGCCACTGTTGTCGGTGTCAAAACCGGCGGATCTTGGGTAGGGGGTCCCGAACTGTGCGTCTAAGGCAGATGGTAACAGGAGGCGGGGGACACAATGTTTACCCAGGTTCGGGCCCTCTCGATGGAGGTAATACCCTACTTCCTGCTTGATTAATCTTGATGATATGAGTATTACAAGAGTTGATCTACCACGAGATCGTAGAGGCTAAACCCTAGAAGATAGCCTATGATTATGATTGTTGTTGTCCTACGGACTAAACCCTCCGTTTATATAAACACCGGAGGGGGCTAGGGTTACACAGAGTCGGTTACAAGGGAGGGGATCTACTAATCCGGATTGCCAAGCTTGCCTTCCACGCCAAGGAGACTCCCATCCAGACGCGGGATGAAGTCTTCAATCTTGTATCTCCATAGTCCAACAGTCCGGCCAAAGTATATAGTCCGGCTGTTCGAGGACCCCCTAATCCAGGATTCCCTAAGTAGCCCCCGAACCAGGCTTCAATGACGATGAGTCCGGCGCGCAGATAGTCTTCGGCATTGCAAGGTGGGTTCTTCTCCAATTTCTGAGTACCTATTATAACAACTAGTGTTTGGCTTCCCATAAATGTTGCACTCCTCGGCTTCTGTGCATTAATAATGGCCATCTCCACGTGTCGAGCGAATGCGAGAAGTCGGGGCATTTTTACATTTGCCACCCTAACCATGTAAGTAAATCGTCTATTTAAAGGGACGGGGATCTTTAGATCCAGATCACACCATCCTCCCCCAGCGAGTATCCATTGGAGCGCGCCCTGAAAAATCCATTCCATCATGGCCGGCCATCGCAGCTCCTCCTCTCACTCCCGTAGCCCTAAGCCAGGCAACTAGGAGAAGTGTTCCGTCCCCCACAGCCAATTAGTGGAGTTGCAGACCCAGGGGTTTCTCCCTCCTGCATATATGGTCCCCGTCCGAGCCGGACTAGCCACTTATAATGGCGGGGAGCAAGCGGAGAGCTTTCCCAACCCATCCAGGGGGTAGCGGGTATGCCTTGTCCCTTACTTATTGAGGGGACTTGGATTTCCAATCCATCCGTTCCTCCACGGGCTCCTGGAGTTCTATGGCCTCCAGCTGCATAACTTTACCTCTGCCTCCATATTACACATCGCCGGCTACGTCGCCCTTTGCGAGCTGTTTCGGGGCTGCGAAGCTCATTTCGAGCTATGGAAGAGACTATTCTGCATCGTACCTCGTACACAGGAGGGGTCAATATATCAAGTGTGCGGAGCCGAAATATGGCGCATCGCCGGGATCGGATATCTGTCCAGTACCCCGAAGAAGACATCCGAAGACTGGCCTTCGGATTGGTTTTATATGGAGGACGTCCCCCTTCCGGACCCTATTCGGATGGGCCTTCCTGAGTTTGATAATGCCCCTTTGAAGAAACGCCACAGCTGGCGCCCTCGAAGCCCCCAGGAGGAAGATAATAGGGAGGTCTTTACCTGATGGGCAGGATAAAAATGCTGGCCAAGTCAGGACTGACAATAGTCGAGGTTATGTCAATATGTATAATGCGGGGGGTGCAGCCTTTCAATATCGGGGGAAACCCATGTGGAACTTCAATGGAGAAGACGACGCCACCCGCTGCGGTCGTAAATGCCCGGACTCCGCCGCTGCTTTAGCGAAAATACTGTCCGATTTGTACGAAGGAGAGGAAGAGGAGTTCATCCACATTAAGCCACGGGATGGATTCTCCATGTACAACCCCCCAAACTGGGTGAGCTGCTACCTTTTACTCCAGACTTTCCCGCATTCTTCATCATAAATATTTACCTTGCTATTTCATAGCAGGAATTGCAAAAAGCTGTGAGGGAGGTCCACAGCCTGTCTCCACAGCCAGAGGACCCTGACCGGGCCCTCGACCCCGGACTCGAAGAGGATCCGGACATATTTGTGGAGCTTGTCGACATGAAGTTCTATCAGTTAAGCTGCGATGGCACCTTGGTGGCAATCATAGCCGATTATCCTGGCCTGCTCCCTGCATCGCATGTAAGTAAAACCGGAGTCCCAACTTCCAAGAAGGATCCCTCCTTTGCACTTTACCCACCGCGCACGTATTGGATCTTACAGGGAAGGCCCTCGGGGCGCCATGCCGAACCCGCGGTGACTCATCAACAAGGGGCACCGAAGCCGGGTAGGCTTAAGAGGAAGGCGGTCAGGACTGGGACGCCGTCGGAGAGGTATGAAAAACCCTGCTCCGTGGTTGTCGTCTTAAAATATAATAACGTCCATGTTCCTGGCAGAAAAAATGCTCGCCGGACTGTGTCCGGAGGGCCTGCCGGCCACGCCTCCACCAGCCGGACTCTAGAGTCGGACCTAGGGGCAGATGCTAACATGGGGACAACACCGGATGTTCCTCCTACAGAGGATGCGGATAGCACTACAAAAAAAATACACTTCCGTGATGATACGTGTTTGTCACAGTAGGTCGTGTTTTTGTCATGCATGTACATCCATGACAAACTTATGACAAAATCAAGATAGTCAGACTTGTGCTGTCCTAGAAGTGTTCTATGACATTACCAAAATTATCATCAGGGAAGTGTCCACTTCCATGGCGATAAATCACGCGTGACAGAAGTGCTTTCGTCAAGGGTGACCGACACGTGGCATCCAGCGTAACGGAACACCGTTAAGCATATAGCCCATTTACAGCCCGCTAACCCAAGGCCCGTTACGCCCTATTTGAATTAGGTCCAGTAGCGTCATCTGGGCTATCCAATATGATTCCAGCCCATTTTCACTTCTGGCCCATGTATGGCCCATGACGTCTTTCGACCCATATGAGGCCCTATGTAACTCTTGGCCTATTAACGGCCCGTGGTGAAATTGGCCCGTAATTAACAGTGTATCACTTTACACCCATTAACGGCCCATGGTGAAACTGACCCGTAATGAACAGTGTATCACTTTATACCCATTAATGGCCTGTTATACCATCGGGCCGTTTCCAGCCCATGTTATCTTTCGGCCTTCTCAGAGCCCATTTATTCTTGGGCTCATTTCCAGCATTCGTTTACTTACGGCCCGTTACTGTCATTTTCCGCTTGTGGACCAAATTCAGCCCGTGGTTACAGTCGGCCCATTTGTGGTCCGTTAATACATTGGGCCGTTTTCATAGCATCATCAAATACGACATATTAACGATGGCCCGTTATGGTCGGCCCATGAATAGACGATTCCAACTCTAGCCCGTTTACGACCATAATGCGATCTGTTTGGCCCATGTTTGGCCAATCGATCATACGGCCGGTATAAGGCCCATTGATAATACGGCCCGCAGAAGGACCATTGTTTCTACGACCCGTAGAAGGCCCATTGTTTCTACGGCCCGTAGAAGGCCCACTGTTTCTACGGCCAGTAGGAGGCCCAGTGTCACTACAGTAAATATTAGCCCATGGTTATTGTGGCCTAGTTTTAAAAAATAGGTTATTGCAGCCACTAGCTAACCGCCGAAAAATAACTGCAATGACTACAAGCAAACAAATAAACAAGACAACAAGGAAATAAATAAGCAAGCAACTAACGCTAGGCTATCATGGCTATTACACATATTACATCCACCGGGCATCAAAGTTCGCCACCAGTGCAAATATAGGGAACAAAGCAGCATATCATATACACTGGTTGTCAAAGTTGGTGACCAGTGCAAATAAACACCGTAGCAAAACAAATCCAGAACTGAAACCACTTTAGAAGATCTCAAGAAACAATATCCTGGGTACCCATAATGCTGGCAAGATGCTTAGCAAGCTTATTAACTTTCTCTTGTTTGGCGCTTAAATCCTGCAGCGCTTGCTGTTGCACCAGAAAATATGCATCTGAGTTCTGCAGGGACTTCCTCAGTCCTTCAGCTTCCTGTCGCAGCACATCTGATAGATGTATTTCAACTTGAAGTTGAGACTCAAGAAGACGAACTGATTCAGGCAGCGAGTTCGAAGAGCTTGTGCCAGCAGTAGTGGCTAGTAACTCGAACACTACATCAAGACAGGACTTTTGGGTTCCCTCACTGTCGTCAAGATAGTTTTTATCAGCTTTCTTGGAGACCAACAGGGATGTCTCACTATCTTGAACCTTATTTGCATTACTTCCTTTACCATTGGATAATGCGGTACTGTTCTCCAATATTTTGTCCGCATTCTAAAAGAGAAACAAGCAGACACATCACATGTTTACCATGTTGTATATGAAACTCATTTTGGTAAATGAGTTCAGTAGTAAAGTGGACATGATAACAGCATGAAACAAACATATATCTATGTACCATGGTCACTTTATGGTCTATATCATTCTAGTTTTTGTTGCCAAATCAAGATAGAGACACAGTTCAAATAATATTTGTTCAAGACAAAGCAGAATGGATAGAATATAAGTGTGGGTAACTATAGAGCAATAAAAACACTTGTAATGTGCATGACATGAGAACATAACTGTTTATTCAATTGAAACTGAAATCAACATAGAGTAGGTTACAACAGCAAACCAGTTAAAGAAACAGGTTTAAAACATACCTGTTGCGCCATTGGAGTTTCAATTCCATCCTTCAAATTTGGAAATAGTTGGTATGAGTAAATACAGTCATGTAAGAGCAAAGGAGTATGAACCATAGCTACAGAACCTGACCTGAGAACAAATCTTATTCTCCTTTAAGCGTTGAGTTGGGATTCAGAGTGGTGGTCCTCGTGCTTTGGGCACTGCAGTTCCCTTACTAACTACTCATGTTTGGGTGCTCTGTGGTGGAGACGGTGCTGTGTCAACTGGAACTGGGTTACTGTCTGCCGGGGTTGGGGTTAGAAGGGGTGTAGCTGGTTCTCTGTCCAACTGGGTAGGGGTACAATCTGCGAGAGTTTGGGTTATGTGTGGTGGATCTGGTCCTTGGGCAAGTACAACCGTGGTTCTATCTGCATCAACTGGTAGCACTATCTTTTCTGAAAACCGTGTTGTTACTCCCTTAGATACTCCCATCATGCTCTCTTATTCAAATGGCTGATAAACAAGAAAAGTAATTGAAAGTATAGACATTGTATGATAGACAGGTGCAATGGATAGTGGGGAATAAAAGAGGGCATGAAATAATTCATATTTATGTTGTCTAACCAAACAGGATAGCATGACACAATTTCACATATATGATGGCTAACTAAACAGGATAGCATGACACAATTTCACATTATGATGGCTAACTAAAAAAGATGGAAAGACATAGTTCAAAATATGAGACTATGTAAATAGGATGACATGACATAACTATGTAATGTGTTTATTAAATAGGTTAGCATGCCATAATTCACATACATTCAGAGATAGAATGCCATAATTCAAAATATGATGAATGTAAACACTAAACAAGATGAGATGATATAACTATATGATGTCTATATTAAATGGGTTGCCATGCCATAATTCAGATAGATGATGTGTATGTACTATGTAAACATGATGGCATGATATAATTCAAATATATGATTTATATAGTAAGCAAGTAAGCAGATGGCAATCCATATATGATGTAAAAACTAAGCAATGCAAGACAACATGCATGACATGGGTAATATAACCCTGCCAAGTTTGAGCATAGACCTCAGGGGGAAAATAGGACTGGTCATCAGTCTCTGAATCCTCCTCTGAGGAGCTCTCTGTAACCAGCAAGATGTCTACTTCAGCAGGTAGCATTGTCTGCTCTGAATACCTTGTTTTCACTCCAGATACTTCCATCACCGCTTCACATGGCTGATGCACAGGAAGAGTAGTTGAATATACAAACGTTGTCGACAAATGGAACATGTAATACAAAAAAATGATAGCATGATATAATTCACATACATGATGATTGGCTAAACAGCATGGCATTGCATAATTCACATATATAATGCCTTTGCAACAAGATAGCATTGTATAATTCACATATATAATGTCTTGAAACAAGATGGCAATGCATAATTCACATATATGGTAATTAGACACTGAACAGGTGGCATTCACACAAAGCATGTCTAAAATAATCAAATGACATAGCAATGCGAGACACCATACGCACGATATGAGCAACATAACACTGCCAAGTTAGAGCATACACCTCGGGGGGGGGGGGATAGGACTGGTCATCTGTCTCTGAATCCTCCTCTGAGGAGCTATCCGTAACCAGCGAGATATGCGCTTCGTCAGATAGCATAGTCTGCTATGAAGACCTTGTTTTCACTCCAGAATTTGCCATCATCGTGTCAAATGACTGATGCACACGAAGAGCAGTTGAATGTAATAGGAGTTGTCTTCTCCTTTTGAATCCCCCTCAGAACAGATATCTTCCTCTCGATTACAATTTGAAATGCGTGGAGGGGGCTGCCTTTGCGCCTACCATGGAGCGACATCTGCATGAAATTTTATTGCCACGCAAGGCTCGTCTCTTTTGCTCTACATGTTCAGTTCCATTGTTTACAATAACTGTCATGCATAGGAATAAAACATAATGAGATTATGTAAGGAGTGCATGCAGAAATCCAGAGTGATGGTAGCAACCTGTGGATAGACCCAAAACCAATAATAGCAGGCAGATAATGGCTTCAGTTAAAAAATATAGATAATGGCTTCTTTACTGTTTGTTTCCCTCCCAACAGGAAACTCATAGTAGACACCGGAGATTAACCAGATAGTAGATAGATACTATTGATAGCGGCCCCGATATGTAACCCACAACCATTTAAAAACTCAAGTTTGACCATTAGTTTGGAGCTGACTCAGAGTCTAATCAGTGAACAGGACGATAAAGTAGCATGTAATATTAAGCCATGCATAACGTAAGCAGACACGAAAGAGTGCGACCTCTCTTGCGGACCCGTGTAGTCCTCGAGGTCATCTGCTCGGTTGATGATGGTAATGCAGTTTTCATGGCTGCCAGCGGCGGGGAAGAAGATCTGAGGCGGCGAAAGACAGTCTCGAGGCCAGATCCCTGCTGTGCTGGACCCTTCTGTCGTTGGAGCAGCTGAGCTAGGGTGGACGACGGTGCAGCAGGAGCAGGACAAACCACGCAAGGTTTTATTTGACAACTATCTGTAAAAGAAGTAATTCTGTAAGGGCTCGTTTGAATTGGAGGATTCCAACAATGCAGGGATAGGAAATAGACAGGAATAGGATAGGAATGCACATGCAAAACAGAGAATTAAAAAACACAGGATTTC
The DNA here is from genome assembly GCF_018294505.1 of Triticum aestivum. Classification (NCBI taxonomy): domain Eukaryota; kingdom Viridiplantae; phylum Streptophyta; class Magnoliopsida; order Poales; family Poaceae; genus Triticum; species Triticum aestivum. The sequence goes on from NC_057807.1 coordinate 255,118,870, forward strand.
TGCCAATCTGGGTGTTTGATTCACAACAATTGGAAGATCACAGGATGCAAAGAAGCATGGTGAGATTAAGTCAAACCACAAGAAAATGTACGGTTATAATGCTATTATGCTACTATCTCTTAGTCTTGTGCTTCATGAATAGGAATTTGAAAAGGAGGACAAGTGAAAATTAAAATTCCTATGTTTTTTCTTTCAAGGAGACACTAAAGGAACAAATCCTTGTGTTCAGTGGACAATATATATAACATGTAGAGTAAAAAAGAGATGCAACAAGTGTACAACCTCTTTGGCGAAGCCATGTCGATCTCAGCGTGATTGGGTTGGCCGGTGAGGATGCTCCGGCTGACTTTGCTGTCGGAGGAGGGGAAGAAGATCTTAGGCGTCTGGAGATGGAGCCCGAGGTACTGCTCCTCTGTGATGGAGGGTTTCGTCGTTGGAGCAGCTCCGGTGAGTTGTACGACACCGAGGCTGAAGCAGGACAAGAGAGACAACGAACAACGTTAACCTGAGTGGAATTCCAATAGCATCTCCAATACATGACGTAAAATACATAACCACAAAGTGCTAGATGTAAAATACATCAGCCGCTCATCTCTGAACTTAACTGCCGAAACTGAATTTAACTGTCGAAACTGAACTTAACTGTCGAAACTGAACTTAACTATCGAAACTGAAGTTTGCTGTCGAAACTGAATTTTGCTGTCGAAACTGAACGCACTAGCAAGGTGAGGCTACACGTCGGTCGACTAACTTTTTCATCTCTGGTCAGTCGATGCAGCCGTTGGATACGAAATCAAGGGCCTGCGGTTCGTCTTCAACCCCACCCCCTGAGCCGGCCAAACAGCAGCCCCCGCCGCCCATGGCCGGCGGTGCGCCGCCCCGCCCGCCCTGAAAACACTCCCCACCGCCGGTCCGCCGCCGCCCCGGCCATCCCTCTAGGCCCCCCTATTCCAAGCTTTTTCTCCGGCGATCCCCATGCCACCGTCCCGCCAACGCCCCGCCACCACCGGCGACCACCGCCCCCATCCTGAACCCTAAGATAGATAGTGGGGTACCTCTCCGGCGAGCCCCCATCCCCACTGCGGCTAGTTCTTCCTTCACCCCGGCGAGCCCCGCCCCCTGAAAATCGACTGACCCAAAAGTCGATTCAGTCGACTGAAGTGTAGCTAAATCGGAGCAGCATCGCAAGCAAGAGCAAGAGCGAGAGCAACAACGCGAGCAAGAGCAATAGCAAGAGCAGACTAGGTAGGGGACCGAGAGCAAGAGCAGAGCAGCAGCGCGAGCGAGAGCTAAAGAAGCAGCAGCTCCTACTGATGTGGACGTCGCCGCTGAGGGAGCGACGTCGTGGAGGAAGTGGCCGGCGACGCCGTCGTGGATGGAGCTTAACGTGTACTGTACCAAATCAATGTGCACTACAAATGTCATTCAAAACTTTGAATTCATGTTATGTTCAATTAAAATATATCACTACGTGTATAATGCATGCAACCTACTACTCAAATGAACGTTTTAATGCATTCCAAACGTATATACTACCGCTTCAATATGAACTAAATTTGAATTCGTTTCTCTATTTGAATAAGATCTACAGTAATGATTGTTGTGAAGTCAAAGCATTTGAATTCGTTTATCTGTTTTAGTAAGATCTACAATCATCATTATTGTCAAGTTAAACCATCGTTTGTGTATTATCTTCACAGCACACCACATGATTAGTCTCGAGTTACATATGAACTATGTGTACTATATGAACTCGAACTAGATTTTTTGAATCCAGTTTATTTTGATTTCAAATCACATTACATTTCTAGCTCTAGCTAGATCTTCATAATCTGAACCATGTCTCATATGTATAATGTGTTTATCACATTATGTATGGTGCCCCGCCCCCTACGCCTACAAGTATTTAGATGTGAGTTGCAAACACCACACATTACCACAAATTCAAATAAAATGTGAGAATGTTCGATATATAGTACTGTTTAGATTGTTCAATATTTAGTTGTAAGCTGCAAACGCCACACATTGTCACAAATTCAAATAAAATGTGAGATTGTTTGATGTATAGTATGGTTTAGATTGTTCGGCATTTAGCTGTGAGATGCAAACGCCATGCATTATCACATTATGGTATAACATGTGCACAACACGTGTATCACCGCTATATTCATGCATGCAATGTTTAAAACACTATGATATCCTATTCAAATATATGAATCCGCTTTCATATCAAATTATGATCTTTGTTAGTCTCTTACGCCCACACAATCCTCTAACCTTTGTAGCTACCACTAACTTTCTCTCGTGCATGCACACGCCCTCCCCCTCCCTAGGCATTCTATCCACCGGGCACATTCATTTTTTTCTTTATGTCGTTCTCCCAGAGTCTCCACAACTCCTTTCCGACACACACCAATTGATAAACCTCTCCAGCGATGCCTGCCTACAACATACACACACACCTTCAATCTCCTCCTTTATGTGTCCTTGCCTCGTGTCTCTCATACGGTCAGACACACATGTAAACGCTCGCCCCTCTTTTCATCGATCTCACAACCGCACACTCCTCCCCCTATCTAGCTAGTAGTTGGGCCTCTCGCACCACCTCCTAGCTCCATTCTCTCTGTCTATCCATCTCGCTGGGCCTTATTTGCCTCTAACAAATGGACATACATCGACCGATCTCTCGCTATACATATAGCTAGCTAGGTCCTTATAACTCGTTTTTACCCACACGTCAAACGATCTACCTCATTAGTTGTGCCTTTCCCTTCCTCCGACAAACAACAATTGATCTACCGATCTAGTTAGGTTTGCTTACCAAACACATGGTTCCCCTTCATCATCCATGGATGCATCCCGACAGATCTATCACGCATAGGCACACACAGAAACACATCCCCACTCTTATTGATAACATTGCAGTTCCACCCTCAGTTTGTCTAGTAGGCCTCTCCTACCATCTTCGAGAAGCAACTCCATCACCCATCCAGCACTCTACCCCTCTCCCTCCCTCTCCCTCCCTCTCTCTCTCTCCTCTCTCTCTCTGTCCCATCATATTTCCCGTCCCTCAGTTATGTATGGATGTCGACCGATCTCTCCCTCAAGACATAGCTGGGTCTCTCCTTCTCAACACATATACGAGTCGTTCTACCTCTATAGTTAGGCCTCTGCCTACCCCACCCCCACGCCCCTCCCCCTACACACACCAATACATCGAGCGCTCTAGTCATGTCTCCCTGCCACACACAAAATTTACATGTGCCCTCCAACATTCCGGTAGGCCAGTCTACACACACACAATTTCGATGGCTCTCTTCATCGATCTCGCACCCACCCACTTGATCCTCTCTTCGACTCTATCGATAGCCATGACCCCTCCCTCTCTTCTCGTTGATTGCCCGACCCTCTATGTATGATATGGATAGGCCTCCATTTCACACACATTGCATGCAAAATTTTGTTTGAGATGTCATCGACACATATTCCCACAAATAATTCACGAAATCAACCCCCCACCCCACCCCCACCCCAAAACAAAAAACACTCATGAACGCGGTTTGTATCTCTCACACACACGCACATAGGTGGGGGACGTGCACGAAGAGAAGAGGTGCATGCACGGCGCACGTACTCCCGTCTCTTTCCCAACCACACCCGCGCGGGTACACAGTGGAGCTCATTTCCGTACGAAAAAGGCAGCCCACATGGTAATTTGGCACGTGTACTGGTTGTCCACTTGGTGGAGGGAGGATCGTCTACCACGGGTGAACAAACAAATTGCGACTTGACGTGTTATGTTAAAAAAAGAGGCAAACCATGTGGGGCCTACCTTAGAGGCAAGGCTCTATACACTGGAGTACGTTTGATGTGTCCCATCAACTCACAGAACGAGGAGAAGCTTGCCTAATATGCCGTCTCCCCCGCCCACGGGCGCGGTGGCTCGCAGGATGAGGTGAAGCTTGCTTACTATGCCTTACGCCCGCTCCCTCGCCCATGTGCGCGGTGGCTTGCATGACGAGGAGAAAAATTTACTACTCCCTCCATTTAATCCTCGTCCCTACTACCTTGGTTATAAAGATTATATCATATTGTTTGGAATATATATGCCCTTTAGTAGATTTCAATATGAACTACTAGTACATACTCCAAACACTGATGTATATAGACGTATTTTAGAGTGTAGATTCACTCATTTTGCTCCATATGTAGCACTCTCCCTCGCCCCTCGACCCTCGCCCACGTGGTGGACGTGCAGCAATTCATTAGGTCTCATATAGCCAGAACGATATATATTGCACTACCATTATTGCTCGACTTCCCGAAGAGGCGAAGAGCCAATCGCAAGGTTAACATTTTGGAGATGCCAAGCGCAAGGTTATAGGAGAACGAGTAGTAGGTGCCGCGTCATTTATAAATAAAGTTTTTTTCTTCAGTGGCACGTACGCAATATGATAGGTACATATTGGAGAGAAAAGGAAACCGCTCCACTATATACATACTCAGGACGGGCCAGCCTACACGGTTGCTTGCTGGGGTTGCTGTCTTCACACTCTCTCTCGCACAAAACGACTGTGGCCACATCTCTAATATCCGGGCGGATCACGTCCGCTTGGGGAAGGGGTGGATGCTTAGTGTAGATGCGGTGGCCGTCGCCGACGGCGAAAACCCACCGCCAGCACGTCCCGATCAGGGGTCCCCACCGTTCTCTCTCACAAAGCCAGTGAGGTTGCCTTTGTCCCTTGCTCACTGCCGCGACGTGGGCAGTTGCCGCCTCCCGCCGCCCTCCTCAAGGTTGAGCTACGTCCCTCAAGTACAACTCCCTTTACAGCCGGCTTGCACCACTGCTCCAGCTGCCCACATCACTCCCTGTGGATATTTCTCTACTTCTTTGCCCCGCACATACCGCTACTGGCTTCTACATACTGTATTTGTGATGAGTTTATGTCTCATCAACTAGTCCCAGTAATCTTATTCTAATCACGCTTGTTCAATTTCTTTGCCACAGGGATGCTCATCTCGATTTTGGTGAAACTGCACAAAATGATCCGATGGTCAAAAGGTTGCAAACTTCATTTATTAGGAAGCTCGAACGTTGCCAGCAAATTGAAGCCTGGTCAGGGTTCACGGTTCAAGGGCTAGGGACTGCATGAATCGTTTTTTTCTTTAGCTTCCTCTGTTCCAAAATAAGTGTCAACTTTAGTAGTAGTACAACTTTGTACTAAAGTTTGCACAAAGTTGAGACACTTATTTTGGAATGGAGGGAGTACATATTTGCTATGATCTGTCAATCGTTGAGATGCAATAGCATGCATGTTAGTCCCTTTGTATTTGATGAAATGTTGGAATGGGCAACCTTGGACGCAAGATACATGTAACAGAAGCTGGAAGCTTCATAGCATTGTACAAATTTATCTCGCTGATAAATTATAGTACGTACTATACTAGTACTTCCTCCGTTCCTAAATATAAGTCTTTGTAGAGATTTCACCATGAACCACATGCGGATGTATATAGATGCATTTTAAGTGTAGATTCATTCATTTTGTTCCGTATGTAGTGGAATCTCTACAAAGACTTATCTACTAGTAATAGCTAGCCCCCACCACTAGGAATTCTCTATCCTCTCCTTGAGCCACATCATCAAAACTGATGTAGCCATTAGATGAAGTAAATTAGTCCATAATAGCCGTCTGATCTAGACGTTGAGAGGCTCCGCACTAAGCCACATGCAAGCATGCACAAATACCGTGGCACAGGCATGTGAGTGGGTTTTAAATCACATCAACATGTCTACATGCAAGCATGCACCGGTAGCATGCATGTAAGTGAGCTTTTAAGTCCCATTAACATGTCAAAAAGAAAAATATAATCCCATTATGCAGTAGGAGTTGGCGGATCTTTTTCCTTACGTGGGATGATCTAAATGATCATGGGAGTTTATTTAGTTGGGCTACCACATTTGTCATGCGGTTATAGAGTTTTTTTAGTTCTATGAAATTGGTAATTTTGCGCAGAGAGATATACCGCTGTTCCGCGCCAACGCGTGGGGACTCATCTAGTAATATTTAGGAACGGAGGGAGTACTATGTAAAGAGTTAGGTGTCGCACGATGATAGTGTGAGGTGGGCCGTGTAATCACTGAGCCTGCGTGTTTTCACTGCTCTTGCATGCCTTCGCTGTAAGAATGGAGAAAATTGTAATCTAGTAGTAGTATACCTCCTTTCGTCGAAAGCGTGGGACATCCAGCAGTCCTACCACCTCAGTAATAAAGACCAATGAGCCGTCAAATCACATAGACCCAACAGTAAGTTGGATGGACAAAGCAACCATCACTCTTGCGCCAGTGAGAGGTCGCGTCTGCTCTGCCCGGGCATGAATGCGGCACAGATTCTTTGAAGCGGCGCTGACTGTTTCGGGCGGGAAGCACGCGCAGGCGATGGAGGGGCCTTGGGTGGGCCAGGCTGGTCAGGAGCGGGTGTGGCAGCTGTCCGCATGTCCCTACCGGACACGCCCGGAAACAAGAGGATGCACCGACTCTCGCGGCTAAAATCGTACACTACACAACATCTCTCTGTAGGAGTAGGTTGATCTGTCGCTCTCTCTAACACACACATGCTGTTAAACACACACACGCACGCACACGCACGCACCTTGGTCCCGTTGCACCTTCTAACGTGACTTATTACACCTAGACGGAGGGAGTAGTAAGTATACGAGATACGGTGGCACACTGACTTAAATCGAATACAAGTGCCCAAAATTTGTGTGCATGTTATAATAAGGATTCACTTAAAATAGTGCGTGAGCGAACAGAGGGATCAATTGGACAGTGTTGCCGAGCAGTAGCGAGATGTGTGAGGTAAGATACACCGTTGGCGCTTTTACTTTTACTTATTAATTTGTTTGTTTCACCCTCTGACTGCTGGGACCCAATGTACTACGTGGAGAGAGGTAAGGTGACTAAGGCTGCATTATTTCTGCACCACTGTGGATAGTCTTACCACCAAAGCCACATGACACGATTATGATTGAAATCCCAGTGACTCCCACACACAAAAAAAACACGACATGCTTTTCACACGAATGCGGGAATGTATAAAAGGTTATTTCCCTCTCATTGAACATAACGCGAGGGTTGTGTAGCTGGTTAGCCTGTTCGCTCATCAAACTTGAGGTCTCGGGTTCGATAACTACACTTGAGCATAATTTGTGCCAGGAGGATTCTTTGACTGGTCAAAATGTTTTCTAGGGTTTGCACGCTTCACACTCTCTCTCCAGTATATATATACACGCTGGAGCCTCAGCGCTTGTAGTTGCTCTCTTCACACTCTCTCGCCCTCTCTCGCTGGAGCCTCAGCGCTTGTACTTGCTCTCTTCACACTCTCTCGCCCTCTCCAGATCTAAACAAGAATTCGTTGGCCTCTCTCTCCCCTCACTGCTGCTCAAAGAGCTGGCAGGATCCGTCCACCGGGAAGGGAAGGAGGCTTAACGCTGTCACCGTCGGCGAGGGACTACCGGCTTAGCTGTTCACTTTCCACCCAACGGCGACGCGGGAGGGCCTCCGACCCCTTCTTCTTCGTCGCCGTCCCGTCGCCCACCGAACCATGCCCCAAGAACCTTAAGGTATAATTTACTTACTCCACATGCATTGCTCTAGCTGCATGTATACCATGAATCTAGGCCCTGGTTCAAAGAGGAAAGGAGTGGGGGAAAGTAGTGGGAAAAGTTGTATATAGATGAATCTAGGACGTGGTTCAAAGAGGAAATGAAGGGGGAAAGTTGTACAACATTAATCTAGGACGTGGTTCAAAGAGGAAAGGAATGGGGGAAAGTAGTGGGGAAAGTTGTATCGCATAAATCTAGGACGTGGTTCAAAGAGGAAAGGAAGGGGCGAAAGTACTAGTTCAAAAAGGAAAGGAAGGGACAAGGCTGTAGAGTTTGAGCAGGACTAGATTTGTTGCGCTCACATAGGGAAAGGTGTCTAAAGATAACAAAACTGGGACCAACACAAATATGCTCCTTGGTTGTTTGTTCTTTGTTGCAACAGACTGTGCATGACCACAGTACATCGGTAGATGCACATGGTGCTGGTGCGTCCACTGTCCCGTGCAACTCATTAGCTGTTGTTAATCTAAGGCCCTGTTTGGTTAAAAACTCCCTAGTCCCTACCTGCTGGGTTGCAGGGACTAAACATGGACTAGAGGTTATTAAATGACATGCTAAAAGACCATGTTACCCCTAGTAATGAACTAATAGAGACAAGGTGCAATGCGTGGCAGGGGCAACTATTGGAAAAAGCCCCAAAAAGACTCCCTCGGGGTCTTCTTTCTTTAGTCCCAGATGCCCACTTTTAGTCCCTAAAAGTCCCTCCTGTTTGGTTTAGATGGGACTGACACGGAGTTTTTGTAGTCCCTACACCAAAATGTCCCTGTAAACAAACACCCTCTAATAATGCCACTGGAAAATTGATGCAATGCCACAGTTAAAAGCAAATTACATGTTTAACGAATTTTATTGTTAATATAATCTCTATGTTAATATTAATCAATGCCACCATTTTAGAAATGCTACTGTCTTTCTTTCTTTCCCATTTAGATAAGGTAGATGCTTCTTTTTGTTGGCTTCTATGTCATCCACCGTTATTGACCACTAATTGTTTCCTTTGCACCTCTGTGTAAATAGGGTTATCTACTTCACCTCGTTGCCATTGTGACCTTTTGTTGCACTGCACAAAACACTTTTGTTTTAAGAGTGTTTTGTGCAGTTCAACCAAAATGTCACACCGACAACGTTGCTTGATTGCTTGATCTTGGTGGAACTGCACAAGAGGAGATCTTACTTCCTATCCGTTAAGGCGAATTTGGTTCAGATCTTCTTCTTGTGAGTTGTTTGAATTCCGCATCATGAGAGGTCAGTACTAGCCTTCTTTCACATGATTCTGCAGTGTGCATTCATATGTTGTGCTACTTGTACGATAATGTTGCTTGATTTTAGTGAACTGCACAAATGGAGACAAGACTTCCAATCTGCATGTGCACCATAATATCCCACTGAGGTAAGATAAGGATATTTCACAACTGCTGGCTTGTATTTTGCCACTTTAATCAGAAAATTAAGTTTAGTACTATACTTGTGCTCCCTAATTGACATGCCAAATCTTACATTGAAGGCAAAGCTTGTCTATTATTGAACCAAGTGATGAAGGGGAAGAACAAGCGGAAGAAAGACAAAAATCAACTCCCGGTGCTGTAATGAAGCACTGGAACTGTGATGACACAAGTAATGATATAGTTTTGCATCTTAATTTATTGCTATGGCTGGAACGAGCAATTGTTTTGCCACTGATTTGATGCCACTCTTAATGTAATATGTAATTATCTCTACTTGTGCAAACATGGATCTTCTTTGAAGATACCATATATTTTAGTGGAACTGCACAAGAAGATGTTGGAATCATTAAGCTAATCGAGGAGTATATAGTAAGCATGGCCACCACCGTAGATAGCAACAGATGGTTCCGGAGAATTGCTTCATCTGTATGCTCTACACAATAAGCCTCCTGACAAAGGTTGGTACTCGCCCACTGATTTCATCTATATGATTGAGCTTTGTCATCTCTATTGGTGTTGTGCTACTATTTAAATACTGTCATGAAAAAGTCGTATTGTCCTTGAGAAGTGCTTCATCTGTATGCTCTACACAATAAGCCTCCTGACAAAGGTTGGTACTCGCCCACTGATTTCATCCATATGATTGAGCTTTGTCATCTCTATTGGTGTTGTGCTACTGTTTAAATACTGTCCTGAAAAAGTCGTATTGTCCTTGAGAAGTGCTTCATCTGTGCTGTTTTATATATTTCCTTTCCTTTTTTCAAGCAAACAGTGATGCTAGCATTTAGTAGTCCTCTTGTATTTGCACAACAGGATCATCTTCCTCTGAAGAAGAATATGGAGTACGTGAAGTGACTAGTTCCAATTATGCCAGGATGAAGAAGCTGTGTCTATCTTATCATCAGAAGGAGCAGTTGAAGGATGGTTACATTACTCCCCACAAGACCAAACTAACTTCAGCTCAGAAGGACTGAAAAAATCTCCATTTTTTTGCTGTGATGCGCGAGTACAATGTTGTTCTAGGATTCTTTCTGGTGAGTTACATTTTTCTAAAAGTGTGCTCTACATGGACCATGTATGTGCCTGTTAAAACTGTCAATTCATAGTACAGTTTGCTTTATACTAATCACTTTTTTGTATTTGTGCAAACAGGGGTGCTCAGCTTGATTTCAATGGGAACTGCACAAAATGTTCATGAATACATCGAATCATTCATTTCCACCACAAGAAAGGAGGTGCCGATAAGTTCAAGGCGTTGCAACATATTAGGGCGAAATCATACAAGCTACGCGCGAATTTGGTTGATTTTGGTGGAACTGCACAAAAAGAATAGCTGGTTTATTTAGCAAGAGGTGCCATGTCAATGTCCGAACTGATGGCAAACCCTGCCCTATTCCACAATCGTAGGCATTTGATATTTTGGAATGGGACAACCTTGTCAAATTTTGCTCATTGATTTTAGCAAGACATGCGTTTGATATTTTCGAATGGGACGCCCTTTGCTGTCAGCAGCGTCGATCAATTTTTTCTTTATTCTTTAGTTGTGAAGTAAATATTGCCTCTGACATGTGAGTCGCTGAGATGCATAATCATCGATTGTTTTGAATGTTCTCTATGAATTGCCAGGCCTGTGTGTTTGATTGCAATGTACAAAAACGCTAAAAAGCTACTCAAACTCTTTGTACTCCTTCTGTTCCTTTTTACTTCACATATTGTGAAAGTGGATACTTTTTTGTATAAGATTGGTCAAAGTAGAGATACTTTGACTGCTGACAAAACTTGTATGCAGACTTGAAAGGACCAGAGGGAGTACATGTGAAACTGCTGCAAACGAGGTGATCACCCTGGGAATAATGCTAGTACGTATTGTTTTGCATGTTCATACAATGCCAGTGATACAGGAATTTGAACTAATCAAAATAAATTCATTCATACACGGTCGGATTTCATATAAACATGCCGGATTTCATTACATTTCATACATTCTTCAACTAAAAAGGGGTGCACTGGAGGTATAATTAATTAACCGAAGCTACCCACATGTGTCCCGCTGAGCCGAACAGAAGCTTCAGTGACTAAACTGCAGGTGCAGTTGCGTAACTGACATGTGGCCTGTTGGGCCCACGTGTCAGTTAACCAACTGCACCAGCAGTTAAGTAGAAGCAGCGTCCTTCTCCAGCGCAGCTCTCCGACTCCAGGTCACCGCCAAGAAGCTAACCGGTCGTCAATGGTTAACCCGCCTAGCTTGGCTTCAACCGGAGGGTAGCAGCGGTGGCCTTACTTGGACCCGAGTGGCGGCGACCTACCATGTTCTACTCTTCCTCGTTTTCTGTGTGGCGCGGCCTCGTTGGCAGCGGGGCGGAGCCTCGGCAGAGCCGGCGATGTCCTTTGTCTCATTGCCGGCGGGCGGCGCCTCAACGGAGCAGTGGAAATCCTCCCCCACGTTACCGGCAGGGTGGGGCCTCGGCTGAGACGGCGATGTCCTCTGCCTCGTTGTTGGCAGGCGGGGCCTTAGCGGAGCTGGCGGTGTCCTCTGCCTCGTTGTTGGTGCCGCGGGGCCTCGGCGGAGCAGGGCCTCGTCGACGCCAGCGGAGCGGGGACTCGTAGGAGCCGGCATTGTCCTCTGCCTTGTCCTCGGTCTCGCCAAACAGCGCCTCGCCCGCTTCATCGCCCTCTTTGCTCTCCTCTTTGTAGGCGGCCGCAGCATCCGCCACCTGCACGCGGTACCACCAGCGCTCGAGGCGGCCCTTGCGGGCGAAGCAGTATGAGTCGAGCAGCGCCTCCTACTCCGCCCGCTCCACGGCGATCTGCTCCTCCGCCTGCAGGTGGTCCTGGAGGAGATGGTGGTTGTAGGCGACGTCAGCCTGCGCCTCCCGGAACTGCTGCTCACGCATTTGCCTCATCGTGTCCATATATTGGGCAAGGGCCTCGCCGATGGTCATGGTGCAATGCACCAGCGAGGATGGCACGGAGGAGGGGGTTGGCACCGGATCATCGACTACCATGTTCTCCATTGGGACGTCATCGTCCTCCGGCTGCCTGCCGGCCAGCCGGTCGGGAGCAATGGCTACCATCTCCTTGTGGTCCGTCGTCCGCCCATCCCGAAGAGTGCTGGAGCGCGAGGAAGCCATGGTGGGCAGTAGTGGTGTGGACAGGAGAAAGGGAACGGATGCGGATGACTGTGGCTATGGTCGGCGTAGCATTTTATATAGCAATGGTGGGCGGGCGGAGGGACGGACGTGTGGCGCCGGAGTAGCCGCCTCGGCAACCGCGTATCATTAATGTGGGTGGCAGATGGACAGATGGACGACACTTGTGTCGTTTGAAGGTGGAGCAACCGCCTGCACCGTGAAGCGGGGTGGGCGACGCTGACTGTTTCGGGCGGAAAGCGCGCGCGGGCGAGGAGATGACTTTGCTTGGAGAGGATGACAATGGGGACCCACCAGGTCCATAGCCTCACGTATGCAAGTGCCTCCTTATTATATATATATATATATATATATATATATATATATATATATATATATATATATATATATATGTATAAAACTATACTCCCTCCGTCTAGGTGAATAAGTCGTATTAGAAGGTGCATCACGACCTAGGTGTAAGAAGATTGGTGGAAAAGAAGAATATTTCTCTCTTCTAAACACAACATTTAATCACAACAGTTAAGAGGATGCCTTATTAGCTACCCATGCAGGCCATCGTAATTCATAGCATGCAAAGCGCTTTTATTTCTTACCTAATAACCGCATGGACGTGCTACATGCATTGGTCCTTGCCCGAGCAAAAAAAAGGGAGGAAAGGGGTTTCCACGGGAGAACGAGGCAGAGGTGGAAGCCCTCGCTGGAGTAATTTATTTTGCTTCCTCCTTGTTTCCTGACATCACGGTCCCACACCATTGTCAACCTATGTAGTAGTCAATAAATGATAGAATTGCACAAGAAGCGGCCGACAGCTAGGATCAAGCAGCTCGAGCAGTATTTGTGTTTTTGAGGTGTGAGCACTATAGAGTTTTTCGATGTTTAGCCCAGATATTAATTTTTCTCCTCTGAAGAACAACGAAAACATCACTGCAGGTATTAACTGGGCGGGCTGTGGCCCATCTAGCCCAGGCCAGATATCCAGCCCAGATATTAATTTTTTTCAAGCTGAAAATGGCTAGCCCAGCTATACTTTTTTTAGGAATACCCAGGCAAGGTCAAGTTGTTATTCTCCGTCCCGCTGGGCTGCAAATCTTTCCTAGGAGGGATGCATTAGGCTTAACAAGAAAATGGGCTTTAAGAAATAATAAATGGGATGTAATTATAAAAACTGGGCAGTAACTATAAAAAAATGCACCAAACACGTGATTACTTTATAAAATATTATTTTTGGATATTGAAAATTTTAATTTCATTAATTGTTGCGAGCACAATGTTTCGTTGGATTTTTACGTAATATAAATTTATATTGAAATTGTATTTAATCTGACTAGAAATTTTGGGATAAAAATATTTCAGATCCCATCAAAATGTGGGAAATTTTATTGAATTCTGTTTTGAACGGTTGGTTAAAATGGGTTGTACTTTTAACAAACTGTAAATGGGCTGTAGTAAATTCCATTAGAATTCAAAAATGATTCCTCCCCCTAACATCTGGGGCGCACCATTTCGGAAGCTGACCTGTGGGCGTACTAAGTTGACGTACCAAGGGCTTTGTCAACTTAGTCAATATAAACGATTCTAGCTGCAGTGACCGTACGATGTCCATCCAACGGCCATAGTGCTTCTTCAACCTCTGGTCTTCTTGCTCCAGCCACCCAAAGCAGCGCCAGTCATGCCGCCTGCTCCTGCCTCCCGTGGCTGGCTGTTCTGCCGCGGAGGCCTCACCGCTTCCTACTATTCCCACCGCTGGCCAGGCCCTGCGGCGACGGCAACCTCACACCACAACCAAACGAGTGAACCCTCATACTCCTCTCCGCATGGGCATCCACTGCTGTGTCTTCACCAGCTCTGCATCGTCCCCTTCCTAGGCCTCGTCGTCGTCTACCGCCCTAGTACTCTTGGCGTGGCGTGGTCAACATGGTCAAGGAACGACTTCCATTGGACGTGGACTGTACGTGGAGAGGCAGACAACTGGGTCTATGGCGGCAGCAAGGAAGTGCCTCCTTATTACGCGAAAAATAATGATTCCTCCACCTGACAGCAGGGACCCACCGGACGGGCCACCGTATTTTGCGAAAAAACCGTTTCCCCCCTTACTGCTGGGACCCACCAGCTACACCTTCGCACGCAAGGAAGTGCGTCCGGGTAAAAAAAAACGATTCGCCCCCCTGACTGCTGGGACCCACCAGCTACATCTTCGCACACAAGGAAGTGCGTCCGGGCAAAAAAAACAAAACAATTCACCCCCCTGACTGCTGGGACCCATCAGCTACATCTTCGCAGGCAAGGAAGTGCCTAATAGTCGGGACCCACCTGGTCAAAACGTACGTAGCGTTGTCATTCTGGTCGCGAACGTGTATGTACATATATACTGGTGGATGTAGAGGCGCGCACGTGTCGTAGTAGAGGCGCGTACGTGTCGTAGTAGAGGCGCGCACGTAGCATGTACACGTACGTACAGCGGCCAGGGTGCAAGAAAGAAAATACAGCCACGTATGTGTACATACGGGCGGGGTCTCGAACGCCTACTCGCGCATACGTACGGCCAGGGCTCATGTACATGGTTGGGTCGGAACGGAGAAACAGCGTCATCGTGTTCATGGGGAGGCAACGGAATGCGTCGTGTTCATGGGGAGGCAACGGAATGCGTTGTGTTCATGGGGAGGCAACGGAATGCGTCGTGTTCATCGGGAGGCAACGGAACGCGTGGGAGCAATGGTCGTGTTCATTGGGAGGGCTTGGACGGAACAGGCGATGGAAACGAGGCCTGGCGTACCGCAAAACGGAGGAAACGGACCTCCTATGTTCGGAACGGGGTCCTATTGATCGGGAGGGGTGTGGCGTACCGCAAAACGGACGAAACGGACCTCCTAAAGTCGAAACGGGGGTCATGTTGATCGAGAGGGGTGTGGCGTACCACAAAACGGAGGAAACAGACTTGTGTTGGAGCGCTACGGTCGAAACGGGGGTCCTGTTCATTGGGAGGGTTGTGGCGTACCGCAAAACGGGACTCCACGGGATACTGTTCATCTCCACCGTCGACCTCCTCCAGCCTCCACGGGCTCCTGTTCATCTAGCCTCCATGGGCTCCTGTTCATCCAGCCTCCACGGGCTCCTGTTCATCCAGCCTCCACCGTGCGCTACTCCACCAGCTACTATTCAACCACCCCTCCACCGTCTACTGTTCATCCAGCCCTCCACACCACGGGGTCCTGTTCAACCACCCCTCCACAGGCACCCCTCCACCGGCTACTGTTCATCCAGCCCTCCACACCACGGGGTCCTGTTCATCCACCCCTCCACGGGCACCCCTCCACCGTCTACTGTTCATCCAGCCCTCCACCACACCACGGGGTCCTGTTCATCCAGAGGCAACGCCACCGCTCACTGTTCATCCATACCCCCCCCCGCAACGCTCACTGTTCATGCCATCGATCGGCTTCAGTTAGCAGCAGTAGCGAAGGAATCGCTCGATCGGGTTCAGTTAACAGCCATCGATCGATCGCTCGGGTTCAGTAATGCATAGCCTGCAGTGCAATCACTCGGGTTCCGTTAGATCCCAACGCCTCGCTCAGGTCAGTTAGAGCCAACGCCTTGCACACACGCGCGTACGTGTACGAGAGAAACACGCATCGCTCGGCCCCCGACCTCCCACCGTAACCGAGAACTCCCCGAAATTTTCCTCCCCCTTGCTTCTACCACGGTTTTTTCCGTCATGGACGGCCCAAAGAATGTCATGCAGCTGCGTCTCCGGCCTGCCCAGGACGAAACGCCCATTTTCTGTCATGATTTTTTGTCATAGAAGTAGGAGCCCACCACATCTATGATGATACCGGGTTTTGTCACAATTATTGTCATAGAAGTGTCATATGTATGACAGAAAAAAATTCGTTCGGCCCAAAATGTCACGGATGTGTCTTTTTTTGTAGTGTAGGCTATCCGCTACGAATTCTGAAGTGGAGAGTGCCATGAATCACAGGCGTCGCTGAGCCGTACTCCGCGACCCTAGTTTCTCTGAAGAGGCGTTTGATGCCTTTAACTCAGGGGACGTGTACATCCAAGCTGCTCAAAATGGCCTTGCCAGAGCGACGGACCAGTATGTAAAGCATATACGGGTAAGAAATTCTGATAATTAGGTATATCAGTAGCCCCTGAGACTTGAAACTATTGGCACAACTGATTTAAGGATCATTATATGCATAGGTTCTTATGGAGAAGAATACCTAGTTGTCGCAAGAGCTGAAGGAATGCCAAGCCCGGCTACGGGCCGCAGTTGTCGGAATGGAGGAGTCCAAGAAGGCCCCATCTGGTAATACTTGTCTGGATCGAGAAGAATGAAATGACATGTACCCGTTAGTATTCGGCATGTATGCAAATCTAACAATAGATTCTGCAGATGATCCCGGAGTGAATCCGGAGATCGAGCGAGGGGATGAGCAACATGCTCAACGACAGCTAGATGCTGGCGAGCGCGTGCTTACGCAGGTTAGGCGGAAGAAAAACGATCTCCAAGAAGCTAATACCCAGCTGGGCGTGGAACTGAAAGATGTTCGGGCCCAGCTTGCTGACTCAGTAAAGGAGAATAAGAGGCTTCGATGCGGCATGTTTAGTAAGTGCATGAACGAACTTTTATAGAGTTCGGCGAAGAAACCGGCTAACAGAGTTATATCTGTAGGTATGCTGACGGGTCATCCTGAAGAGGAGATGCCCGGATCTACGGGCGATCTTCTGCAAGAGCTCTCACAACTACACGAACAAGTTCCGCAGGTGATGTAGGGCATTACCCAGGCCTTGTGGCCATCCGCCTCCCTGCCAGGAGGCATGAGGGAGCTCGTAGAGATGCTCAAGGGAGCGCGACGGTGCTTCCGATTATGGAAGATATCGGCCTGCCGACAAGGTGCAAGGGAAGCCTGGGCCATGGTGAAGACTCGATATACCAAGGCGGACCCGAACCGTATGGCCGAGGTCGAACCAGTGGGATCTGATGGGAAAGAGATCCCCGTCAGTTTGGTGTATGACCAGGTTAAATTGGCCACAAAGTATTCCCAACAGGATTGTAGGCTAGACAACCTGTTGGATGTTATTGAAGAAGAATTTAGTCAGTCTAAGTGACTGTGTACTTCAAATGACATATATTGTCCCTAGCCGGGTTGTAAATCATTTGTCATGGCGGACCTTTTGCTTCGACCTCCGGACCCGACAGTCGGAGTGCATCCGAATACCCGCTCAGTTATGTAAAAACCGGGGTACGCGTGGAAACCAGGCGTAGAGGTCATAAGTGCTTGAACAGACAAGTACCCAACTAGCTATGTTATATTACATGGATAGTAAGAAACATCTTCCAGGGAGAATAGTTCTGTTAAGGGTTCCTTTCCCTAGGTACGCATGCATTAATGTGCATGCCCGAACTATGAGAAGAGACGCAGGATATAAACATCTGGGGGCGTGTATTGAAATAAATAAAAGTCATCTTTTGTTCACCGACCGAATATTACCTTAAGAATGCTAGCTTTTGGCTTCACCCAGTCTGAGGTACACATCCAGCTGACCCAGCAGTAACAATCGTAGAGGTGCTCCCCTTATGCCCTAGCCGAATTAACGGGAATGTAGGGCATAAACACAAGAGCCAGGCAACCCAGCTTGGCCAAAGCTTAAGTCATATTGATGCATATAATGGCGAAGAAAAGGTACGTGTGGAAGAGTAACACATGTAAAGGGGGCATAGATCCCGGAATATAGTTATATTAAGCTTCTGTATAAGAAGCCCCCAGGTATAATGAGCATGCCTGGCGCGTCAGGATTGTGTAGTCGAGACACATTTTAGCCTTTCAAGGCCGTGAAGAAAAATGGAGAAAAGAAAGAAAGAAAAGACAGATAATGGATATATAAAAAAATTGGCGGAGGTAAGGAGACGAACAGAGAGTCCGGCACTAGGTGTAAAACCTTCGGAGTGTGGCCGCGTTCCATGGGTTTTGCTCGAGTCGATTGTCCAATGCATCCCGCAGACGGTACGCTCCACCGGTCAGAACTTTGTCAATAATGAAGGGGCCTTCCCATTTTGGCTTAAGCTTGTCCTTTTTATTCTCTGGTAGGCGTAGAACCAGTTCGCCAATGTTATAAGTTTTGGCCCGTACTTCTCTGCTTCGATACCGTCGAGCCTGTTGCTGATAGAATGCGGAGCGGGCTTTTGCCACGTCACGCTCCTTGATAACCCACAAGTATAGGGGATCGCAACAGTTTTCGATAAGTAAGAGTGTCGAACCCAACGAGGAGCTAAAGGTAGAATAAATATTCCCTCAAGTTCTATCGACCATCGATACAACTCTATGCACGCTTGACGTTCGCTTTACCTAGAACAAGTATGAAACTAGAAGTACTTTGTAGGTGTTTTTGGATAGGTTAGCAAGGTAATAAAGAGCGCGTAAATAAAACTAGGGGCTGTTTAGAAACAACTAAAGTAAATATAGCGAGTGTGGAAAAGTGGTGGTAGGAGGTGCGAAATTGTCCCTAAGCAATTGACTACTTTACTAGACCGATAACAAGTTTTATGTGGGAGAGGCCACTGCTAGCATGTCATCCCTGACTTGGAATCCTATGCACTTATGGTTGGAACCATTAGCAAGCATCCGCAACTACTAACATTCATTAAGGTAAAACCCAACCATAGCATTAAGATATATTGGTCCCCCTTCAATCTCGTATGCATCAATTTCTATGCTAGGTTGAAGCTTCTGTCACTCTTGCCCTCCAATACATAGTCCTATCAACATACAACTAACCCTATGGTGTGATCCACACGCGTGCTCATATGATGGGCACCAAAGGACCGCAACATAACCACAAGCAAATTAAATCAATCATAGCAATTCATCAACCACCGATAGGACAACAAAAATCTACTCAGACATCATAAGATGGCAAGACATCATTCGATAATAATATGAAGCATAAAGCACCATGTTAAAGTAGAGGGTACAGCGGGTTGCCGGAGAGTGGACCGCTATAGATAGAGAGGGGAAGGTGATGAAGATGTTGGTGAAGATGGTGGAGGTGTTGGTGAAGATGACGGTGATGATGATGATGGCCACGACAGCGTTCCGGCGCCACCGGAGGACAGGGGGAGAGGGCCCCCCTTCTTCCTCTTCTTCCTTGACCTCCTCCCTAGATGGGAGAAGGGTTTTCCCTCTGGTCGTTGTCCTCCATGGCATGGGAGGGGTGAGAGCCCCTTCGAGATTGGATCTGTCTCTCTGTCTCTATCTGTTTCTGCGTTCCCAGATTCTGGCCCTTCACCGTTTCTTTTATGTTCGGAGATCCGTAACTCCGATTGGGGTGAATCTTTCGCTCAGATCTTCCTTATAAAATTAGATTTCTTGCGGCAAAATAAGAGCGTCAACCGCCTTACGGGTGGACCACGAGGGTCAGGGGCGCGCCTGGGGGGTAGGGCGCGCCCCCCTACCTCGTGACCACCTCGGACACCGTCTCGCATTGATTTTACTTCCCGAAAATCTTAAATATTCCAAAATAATTCTCCATCCGTTTTTATCCCGTTTGGACTCTGTTTGATATGGATATTCTGCGAAACAAAAAACATGCAACAAACAGGAACTGGCATTGGGCATTGGATCAATATGTTAGTCCCAAAAACAGTATAAAAAGTTGCCAAAAAGTATATGGAAGTTGTAGAATATTGGCATGGAACAATCAAAAATTATATATACGACGGAGACGTATCAGCATCCCCAAGCTTAATTCATGCTCGTCCTCGAGTAGGTAAATGATAAAAAAGATAATTTTTGATGTGGAATGCTACCTAGCATAATCTTGATCTTATGTCTAATCATGGTATGAATATTAAGACACGAGTGATTCAAAGCAATAGTCTATCATTTGACATAATAAACAATAATACTTTAAGCACACTAATAAAGCAATCATGTCTTTTGACCAAAGAAAGTTATCCCTACAAAATCATATAGTTTGGCTATGCTCCATCTTCACCACACAAAATATTTCAATCATGCACAACCCCGGAATTAGCCAAGCAATTGTTTCATACTTTAGTGTTCTCAAACCTTTTCAACTTTCACGCAATACATGAGCGTGAGCCATGGACATAGCACTATAGGTGGGATAGAATATGATGGTTGTGGAGAAGACAAAAAGGAGAAGATAGTCTCACATCAACTAGGCGTATCAACGGGCTATGGAGATGCCCATCAATAGATATCAATGTGAGTGAGTAGGGATTTCCATGCAACGGATGCACTAAGAGCTATAAGTGTATGAAAGCTCAAACTGAAAACTAAGTGGGTGTGCATCCAACTTGCTTGCTCATGAAGACCTCGGGCATTTGAGGAAGCCCATCATCGGAATATACAAGCCAAGTTCTATAATGAAAATTCCCACTAGTATATGAAAGTGATAACTCAAGAGACTCTCTATATGAAGAACATGGTGCTACTCTGAAGCACAAGTGTGGTAAAACAATAGTAACATTGCCCCTCCTCTCTTTTTCTCTCATTTTTTCCTTTTTTTTCTTTTTTTTTCTTTTTTTGGTGGGCTTCTTTGGCCTCTTTTTTTTATTTGGGCTTCTTTGGCCTCTTTTATTTTCTTTTGTGAAGTCCGGAGTCTCATCCTGACTTGTGGGGGAATCATTGTCTCCATCATCCTTTCCTCACTGGGGCAATGCTCTAATAATGATGATCATCACACTTCTATTTACTTACAACTCAATATTACAACTCGATATCTAGAACAAAGATATGACTCTATATGAATGCCTCCGGTGGTGTACCGGGATGTGCAATGATCTAGCGTATCAACCACATCAAAAACGGACAAGCCATGAAAACATCATGCTAGCTATCTTACGATCATGCAAAGCAATATGACAATGAACGCTCAAGTCATGTATATGATGATGATGGAAGTTGCATGGCAATATATCTCGCAATGGCTATGGAAATGCCATAATAGGTAGGTATGGTGGCTGTTTTGAGGAAGGCATATGGTGGGTGTAATGCACCGGCGAGAGTTGCACGGTACTAGAGAGGCTAGCAATGGTGGAAGGGTGAGAGTGCGTATAATTCATGGACTCAACATTAGTCATAAAGAACTCACATACTTATTGCAAAAATTTAGAAGCTATCGAAACCAAGTATTAGACGCATGCCCCTAGGGGAAGGGTTGGTAGGAGTTAACCATCGCGCGATCCCGACCTCAACACAAAGGATGGCAATCAAAAAAATAAATCATGCTCCGACTTCATCACATAACGGTTCACCATACGTGCATGCTTCGAGAATCACAAACCTCAACACAAGTATTTTTACAATCCACAACTACCCACTAGCATGACTCTAATATCACCATCTTTATATCGCAAAACTATTGCAAGGAATCAAACATATCATATTCAGTGATCTACAAGTTTATGTAGGATTTTATGACTAACCATGTGAATGACCAATTCCTATCATCTCTCTAAATTGATATAAGTGAAGCAAGAGAGTTTAATTCTTTCTACAAAAGATGTGCCGATGCTCTAATAAATATAAATGAAGCAAAAGAGCATTCTACAAATGGCAGTTGTCTAAGTAAAGAGAAACAGGCAATCCAAACTTCAAATGATATAAGTGAAGCACATGAAGCATTCTATAAAGCCATACTCAATAGATATAAGTGAAGTACAAAGAGCATTCTATAAATAAACCAAGGACTATCTCATACCAGCATGGTGCATAAAATAAAAATGAAACTAAAATGCAAAAGACGCTCCAAGATTTGCACATATCACATGAATGAAACGAATCCGAAAACATACCGATATTTGTTGAAGAAAGAGGGGATGCCTTCCCAGCATCCCCAAGCTTAGATTCTTGAGTCTCCTTGAATATTTACTTGGGGTGCCTCGGGCATCCCCAAGCTTGAGCTCTTGCCTCTCTTCCTTCTTCTCACATCGAAACCTTCTCAATCATCGAACACTTCATCCACACAAAACTTCAACAGAAAACTCGGCAAGATCCGTTAGTATAATAAAGCAAATCACTACTCTAAGTACTATTGCAAACCAATTCATATTTTGTTTTTGCATTGTGTCTACTATAATATAACTTTTTCATGGCTTAATCCACTGATATAAGTTGATAGTTTCATCAAAACAAGCAAACTATGCATCAAAAACAGAATCTGTCTAAAACAGAACAGTCTGTAATAATTTGAACATTCACCATACTTATGAAACTTGAATAATTCTGCCAAAATTAGGAAAAATAAACAATTCGTATAAAGACAGTGCAAAAAGAATCAGAACCATTTGACGTTCCAGTAAAAAATTAAAATTTGCGCACTACAGCCAAAGTCTCTGTCCTGCACCACACAAACCAACAAGCATCGTAAACATCCTAAAGGCAAACCTTGGCACATTATTTTTATAATACAATGGAATTGTACAAGGGGATAATTATTGTTGTTGAAAAGTTTCTGTAATCAAGATTCACAAAGTTTCCATGAGCATGAACAAAGTTCAAGGCTAGCTCCCACATCAACAATGCTTGTCTTTCTCACTTTCGCTTTTCTTTTTTTTTTGAAAAAGTTTTGGGTTCCCCTCTTTATTTTTATTGTTTTTAAACTATATGAAAGCACTCAACAGAAATAAATGACTCTCTAAAACTTTCGGGTTGTCTCCCTGGCAACGCTTTCTTTAAAGCTATTAAGCTAGGCATAAAGTGCTCAAGTAGCGAATCCACCTGGATCCCAAGGTATATCAAAGCCAATTTTAATTAACAATGATTTGTAATTTAGTAGTGAGCACAAAGTAACATATATCAAGCAATGATGAAGTCTAACTCTCTTCCTATGCATCGGCATGTCATAAAAGAACAATTCATGTACACATAGTAAAGGCCAATGCATAGTATAAACAGTTTCTTGCAATTTTATCGTGTTGGAAACATAGAGAGGTGGAGATATAGTTCCTATCTCATAATAATTGCAAGTAGGAGCAGCAAGCACATGCATATTATATCTATCAAAATCATCATGTGCAACGGTAAAAAGCAACCCATCAATGTAATCCTTAATAAGTGCAAACTTCTCCGATATAGTGTAGTTTGGAGAATTCAAAAAGATAATAGGACTATCATGCATGGGTGCAATAGCAACAATTTCATGTTTAACGTAAGGAACTATAGTAAGTTCATCTCCATAAGAATAATTCATATTGGCATCTTGGCCACAAGCATAGCAAGCAACATAAAAAAGGGATATTTCAAGAGAATCAACGGGATCATAACAATCATCATAGCAATCATCCTTCGGTAAGCATGAAGGGGAATTAAACAATGTATGAGTTGAAGAGTTACTCTCATTAGAAGGTGGGCATGGGTGGCTAATCCGCTCTTCCTCCTTTTGTTCTTCGCTCTTCTCATCATTTTTTCATCCAATGAGCTCACAGTTTCATCAACTTCTTCTTCCATAGACTCCTGGAAAATATTAGTCTCTTCTTGGACAGCGAAGTAGTCCTCAATATATAGTTTAACATAGGCATTAGAAGCATAATTATCAACACAATATTTAAGTATGGCAAAAATTTCAGATTTGTAAAGAGTAGCATCATACTTTTCAATCAAAGAAGCAATTTCATAAGCACCCTTAAAAGCAACAAATTCTTCAATTTGTTGAACATCATAGTAATTATAAACACTCTTAGCATACGAAGATACGATTCCACTATCAATAAACTCACATTGGTAGGGAAGGTGTTTCTTAGGGTTTTCAGAACAACAAGTAAAATCATATATTTCACATAAATTCCAAGCATAGCATTGCAAACGATGAATTTGATCCAATAAAGGTTTCCCTCTTTCAGATATACGGTGTCGCACATAACAAGCATGCTCATCTAAAGATTTGCCCTCAACTAAGCTAGTTGGGGTTTCAGCACGAGCACATAGGGATCAAAGATGACCCAAGTAATAAGCTTCAGCAGTGTGATAGATTTTGAGTGGTTCTTCAACCATTGGTTCAGCAGGTACAACTAATTTTTTTGGTATTTTGCATTTCCTACCCATAACTAAAGATAGAGAACAACTAAGAACAGCAAATAAAAGTTACTTACTGATAAAGCAAACAAGCACACACGAGAATATTCACCACACGCTATTGCTCCCCGACAATGGTGCTAGAAAAAGGTCTTGATAACCCACAAGTATAGGGTATTGCAACAGTTTTCGATAAGTAAGAGTGTTAAACCCAACGAGGAGCTAAAGGTAGAATAAATATTACCTCAAGTTCTATCGACCACCGATACAACTCTACGCACGCTTGATGTTCGCTTTACCTAGAACAAGTGTGAAACTAGAAGTACTTTGTAGGTGTTTTTGGATAGGTTAGCAAGGTAATAAAGAGCGCGTAAATAAAACTAGGGGCTGTTTAGACACAACTAAAGTAAATATAGCGAGTGTTGAAAAGTGGTGGTAGGAGTTGCAAAATTGTCCATAAGCAATTGACTACTTTACTAGATCGATAGCAAGTTTTATGTGGGAGAGGCCACTGCTAACATGTCGTCCCTGACTTGGAATTCTATGCACTTATGGTTGGAACTATTAGCAAGCATCCGCAACTAGTAACATTCATTAAGGTAAAACCCAACCATAGCATTAAGATATATTGGTCCCCCTTCAATCCCGTATGCATCAATTTCTATGCTAGGTTGAAGCTTCTGTCACTCTTGCCCTCCAATACATAGTCCTATCAACATACAACTAACCCTATGGTGTGATCCACGCGCGTGCTCATATGATGGGCACCAAAGAACAGCAACATAACCACAAGCAAATTAAATCAATCATAGCAATTCATCGACCACCGATAGGACAACGAAAATCTACTCAGACATCATAGGATGGCAACACATCATTCGATAATAATATGAAGCATAAAGCACCATGTTCAAGTAGAGGCTACAGCGGGTTGTGGGAGAGTGGACTGCTATAGATATAGGGGGGAAGGTGATGAAGATGTTGGTGAAGATGGTGGAGGTGTTGGTGAAGATGACGGTGATGATGATGATGGCCACGGCAGCGTTACGGCACCACCGGAGGAGAGGGGGAGAGGGGACCCCTTCTTCCTCTTCTTCCTTGGCCTCCTCCCTAGATGGGAGAAGGGTTTCGCCTCTAGTCCTTGGCCTCCATGGCATGGGAGGGGCGAGAGCCTCTCCGAGATTGGATCTGTCTCTCTGTCTCTATCTGTTTCTGCGTTCCCAGATTCTGGCCCTTCACCGTTTCTTTTATATCTGGAGATCCGTAACTCCGATTGGGGTGAATCTTTCGCTCAGATCTTCCTTATAAAATTAGCTTTCTTGCGGTGAAACAAGAGCGTCAACCGCATTACGGGTAGACAACAAGGGTCAGGGGCGCGCCTGGGGGGTAGGGCACGCCCCCTACCTCGTGATCACCTCGGACACCGTCTCGCGTTGATTTTACTTCCCGAAAATTGTAAATATTCCAAAATAATTCTCCGTCTGTTTTTATCCCGTTTGGACTCCGTTTGATAGGGATATTCTGCGAAACAAAAAACATGCAACAAACATGAACTGGCACTGGGCACTGGATCAATATGTTAGTCCCAAAAATAGTATAAAAAGTTGCCAAAAAGTATATGGAAGTTGTAGAATATTGGCATGGAACAATCAAAAATTATAGATACGATGGAGATGTATCACTCCTCCTCCAGGGCATCCAAACTGTCCTGCCGATCAAGATCGGCTTCTTTCTCTTTGTACATGCACACTCGAGGTGAGTCATGAATGATGTCGCAGGGCAGTACCGCCTCTGCGCCGTACACCATAAAAAACGGTGTGTATCCGGTAGTGCGATTCGGCGTGGTCCGCAGCTCCCATAGTACGGAGTCAAGCTCCTTAACCCAGTGCGTATTTGATTCCTTCAAGGATCACACTAATCTGGGTTTAATGCCGCTCATAATAAGACCATTTGCGCGTTCGACTTGACCGTTTGTTTGGGGGTGATAGACGGAGGCATAATCAAGCTTAATGCCCATGCTGCCGCACCAAGTTTTTAGCTTGTCAGCTATGAAGTTCGAGCCGTTATCGATGATGATGCTGTGGGGGACACCATAACGGTGTACAACCCCGGATATGAAGTCTATACTGGTCCGGACTCGGCCGTTGTAACTGTCTTGGCTTCTATCCATTTGGTGAATTTATCCACCATCACCAATATGTATTTTTTCTTATGGCTTCCTCCTTTAAGGGGTCCGACCATATCAAGCCCCCAGACCGCAAAGGGCCAAGTGATGGGGATTGTTTGGAGAGCGGTAGGTGGCATGTGGCTTTGGTTCGCAAAAAGCTGGCAACCGACGCAATGTTGGATGAGGTCCTGTGCGTCTGCTCGAGCCGTCGGCTAGTAGAAACCTGTATGGAAGGCCTTGCTTACAAGGGCCCGAGCTGTGGTGTGATGGCCGCCGAGTCCAGCATGAATTTCTGCCAAAAGTTGCCGTCCTTCCTCTTCGGAGATGCACCTTTGAAGTACTCAAGAAACACTTTTCTTATAAATCTCTCCCTCGTGGACCTTGTAGGCTTTAGACTGCTACACTATGCAGCGTGCCTCGTTTGGGTCTTCAGGGAGTTCTTGCCTAGTTAGGTAGGCTAAGAAGGGTTCTGTCCACGGGGCGATGACAGCCATAGTCACGTGGGCCGAAGGTGTTATTTCGGTGGCAGAGCCTTCGATTACGTCAGAGTGTTCGGTGTCTGGCGTTGTAGCCGGGTCCGGACTGTTGTTGCCGGTCTCTCCTTCCCATACCACGGATGGCTTAAACAGCCTTTCCAAGAAGATATTAGGTGGGATAGGGTCGCGCTTAGCGCCGATGCGGGCGAGGATATCCGCCGCTTGATTGTTTTCTCGGACCACATGGTGGAATTCAAGCCCCTCGAACCGAGCTGACATTTTGACGACGACGTTGCGGTAAGCCGCCATTTTTGGGTCCTTGGCGTCGAAGTCTCCATTTATTTGAGATATTGCGAGGTTCAAATCCCCACGCACCTCTAGGCGTTGAATGCCCATGGAGACTGCCATCCGGAGACCATGCAACAGGGCCTCATATTCTGCTGCATTGTTGGAGTCTGTGTATAATATTTGGAGTACGTATTGGACTGTATCTCCGATGGGGGATGTCAAGACGATGCCTGCCCCCAGACCAGCCAGCATCCTGGAGCCGTCAAAGTGCATGATCCAATTAGAGTACGCGCCGTACTCTTTAGGGAGGTCAGCTTCCATCCATTCGGCGACGAAATCAGCCAGTACTTGCGACTTAATGGCTTGTAGTGGTTTATATGTTATGTCGAACGGGAGGAGCTCGATAGCCCATTTAGCAATCCGGCCCATGGCATCGCAGTTATTTATTATGTCATTGAGTGGTACTTCGGAGGCCACCGTAATTGAACACTCTTGAAAGTAGTGCCGTAGTTTTCGGGATGCCATGAAGACCGCGCATGCTATCATTTGATAATGTGGGTACCGTGATTTGCTTGGAGTGAGGACGATGGATACGTAGTATACCGGCTTTTGAAGTGGGAACTTATATCCGTCCGTCTCTCGTTCGACGACGAGCACTGCGCTTATAACTTGGTGTGTTGTCGCTATATATAATAGCATTGGTTCGCCGACATTTGGCGCGGCCAAGATTGGGTTGGTAGCCAAGACGGTTTTTATTTTTTCCAATCCGTCCTGGCCACATCCGTCCACTCGAAGTGTTCGGTGCACCGAAGAAGGCGATAAAGAGGTAGTGTCTTTTCTCCTAATCGGGAGATAAAGCGTCTTAAGGCAGCCATGCATCCAGTTAATTTCTGGATTTGCTTGAGGTCACAGTTGGGATAGCTAACTGTGATAGAGCTTGGATTTTAGCTGGATTTGCTTCAATTCCTCGATTGGAGACGATGAAGCCCAAGAGCTTTCCGGCGGGCATGCCGAAAACGCATTTTTCCGGATTGAGCTTGATGTCATATGTTTGGAGATTGTCGAATGTGAGCCTCAAGTCGTCTATTAAGGATTCGACGTGTCTGGTTTTAATGACCACATCGTCTACGTATGCCTCCACTGTTTTGCCGATTTGTGTTTCCAGGCATGTCTGAATCATGCGTTGATAGGTTGCACCGGCGTTTTTGAGCCCGAAAGGCATGGTGTTAAAACAGAAGGGGCCGTATGGGGTGATAAATGCCGTTGTGGCTTGATCGGACTCCGCCATCTTAATTTGATGGTATCTGGAGTATGCGTCGAGGAAACACAATGAGTCGTGTCATGCGGTAGCGTCGATAATTTGATCGATACGGGGGAGGGGGAAGGGATCCTTGGGGCAAGCCTTGTTAAGGTCCTTGAAATCGACACATAGGCGCCAGGATTTGTCCTTCTTTGGTAGCATCACTAGATTTGCTAGCTAGTCCAGATGTTTTATCTCTCTAATGAATCCGGCCTCGAGTAACTTGGATAGCTCTTCTCCCATGGCTTGTCGCTTAGGCTCAGAGAAACGCCGGAGAGTTTACAAGAACGGCTTGTATCCCTTTAGAATGTTTAGGCTATGCTCGGCCAGCCTGCGTGGGATTCCTGGCATGTCTGAAGGATGCCAGGCAAAGATGTCCCAATTCTCGCGCAAGAACTCCCGCAGTGCGGCGTCTGTTGTGGGGTTCAGCTGTGCCCCGATGGATGCTGTTTTTGTAGGGTCCATTGGGTGGACCTGGAATTTGACTATTTCGTCCGCTGGTTTAAAAGAGGTGGACTTAGGCCTTTTATCGAGTATCACATCATCCATGTCCACTGTGGAGCATAGCGCAGTCAGTTCTTTGGCCGTGAGGGCTTCGGATAGCGCCTCGAGGGCCAGTGCGGCAGTTTTATTTTCAGCGCGGAGTGCTATGTACGGATCACTAGCTAGAGTGATGATTCCATTGGGCCCGGGCATATTGAGCTTCATGTCCCCATAATGGGGTATGGCTTGGAAGATCGTGAATGCCTCCCGTCCTAAAAGGGCGTGGTATCCGCTATTGAACATGGCCACTTGGAATGTGATTTCTTCGGACCTATAATTCTCCGGCGTGCCGAATACCACATCTAGTGTGATTTTTCCCGCACACCGTGCCTCCAGACTAGGGATGATTCCTCTGAAGGTCGTGCTGCTTTGCTCGATGCGGCTCTTGTCTATTTCCATTTTGTTAAGAGTCTCCTCGCAGATGAGGTTTAATCTGCTGCCACCGTCCATGAGCACTTTAGTAAGCCAGAAGCCGTCCACAATTGGACTGAGGACCAAAGCGGCTGGTGCTCGGGCTGTTCGGAATTGAGGTTCGTCACTGGCATTGAAGGTTATGGCTGTGTCGCTCCATGGATTTATTGTTGCAACATGGCAGACTTCGGCAAGGCTGCAGAGTGCTCGCTTGCGCCTGTTATTTGAGGCGAAGGTCTCGAAGACTGTCAATATTGTATTGTTATTTTCCACGGGATGGTGCTCTGTGGTATTGTTGATGAGGAGATCCTCACCGCTCTTGGCCACCTGCCGGAGTATCCAACATGCTCTAAGGATGTGTGTTGGCGTGGTATCCGGTGTACTGTGAGTTTTGCATGGCCCATTGAGCCATCCCTCCAATATAGTTCCATGCCCTGTAGTGGGCTTTGGTTTCTTTGTGATTGGATCGGGTGACTTACGAGAGTACATCCTTTTAGTTCGGACAGGGGGTCTAGTGAGAGCCGGGGGATCCCAGAATTTTGTTTGGGTTTTCCAGGCGCTTTCCATTGAACAGTACTCCTGTACTATGACCGCCAAGTCAGCGAAGTGTGCTATGTCACGGTGACTTATGGCGTTTTGGATTCCCTTGTCCGTCCAATTTTTGCAAAAGAATGAAATTGCGTCTTCCTCACGACAGTCCTTGACCTTGTTCATTACAAGGAGGAATCTAGCCCAATAGTTATGTACTGTCTCTTGGGGCTCTTGTCTAATGTGAGAAAGATCACTTATGTCTGGGTGGGTGGGTAGATTTAGGTCCAAATCCTTACCCGATCTGAGACCCCGAGGCGGAGGAGTTTCCGAGCTTTGCAGCTCAGGCTCCGGGATGTTACCCAATAGTTCTGGCCCCATGTCTGATTCCAAGTTCGAAGCTTGGGCCATGTCCTCCCGTAGACGGGTATACGACTCGGAGAGATCTGGAATCTGGACATAGTTCGTCCTCAAAATAGAGGAAGAATCGCTACATTGCTCCTCCACCACCGCTATCTAATGGGTGACCGGCGGAGAGTTAATATCCCTTTGGTCGGGTTTAAGCCCAATCCGATCATAGTCCATGGCGACTCCCAGGGCGGCGATGCGATCCAAGAGCTCGTTTAAGGAAGAGAGCTCCATTGGAATCTCGAGCCGACGTGGAGGTTGTTTTTGATGACCGGAGAAGTCATCGTTGGCGTGATGGCCGAGCGGGCGGTCATGACGAAGCCGCCTAGTTGGAGAGTTTGGCCTACAACCAGGGCTCCCCTAGAGGTGATGCTGTACTTGACAGCAAGACGAGCCATCAAGCCTTATCGTGACGGCACAGTGGAACTCTCAATGAAAGCACCAATGTCGGTGTCAAAACCGGTGAATCTCGGGTAGGGGGTCCCGAACTGTGCGTCTAAGGCGGATGGTAATAGGAGGTGGGGGACACAATGTTTACCCAGGTTCGGGCCCTCTCGATGGAGGTAATACCCTACTTCCTGCTTGATTGATCTTGATGATATGAGTATTACAAGAGTTGATCTACCACGAGATCGTAGAGGCTAAACCCTAGAAGCTAGCCTATGATTATGATTGTTGTTGTCGTACGGACTAAACCCTCCGGTTTATATAGACACCGGAGGGGGCTAGGGTTACACAGAGTCAGTTACAAGGTAGGGGATCTCCCGGATTGCCAATCTTGCCTTCCATGCCAAGGAGAGTCCCATCCGGACACGATATGAAGTCTTCAATCTTGTATCTTCATAGTCCAACAGTCCGGCCAAAGTATATAGTCCGGCTGTCCGAGGACCCCTAATCCAGGACTCTCTCAACTTTTGAGGACTTAACTGACATGCTCGATTATGGCTCCGAAGACATCGATGGTATGGACGATGATTTCGGAGAAGAGCAGGCCCAAAACCCGCCGCTCACGGAACGCCGGACGGCCACCTCTTCGTATGACGTGTACATGGTGGATACACCCAAAGAGGATAACAGTGATAACAAGGAAAATCTAGTCAAGGATAAACCTCCTGAGATACAACCAAAGCGCCAACGTCAGTGGCGCCGCTCTAAATCACGCCGTGAAAAAGACAGCAATACCGGCACGAGGGACAACAATACTCCGGATGGCGCCGAAGACCAAGAAGACCCCGTCGAGCCAACCTCCGAACAGGACGATCAGGAAGATGGGCAAGGTAGCCCGGATGAACAGGCCGCAAACGAAGACTCGGAGGACAGTAATTATCTTCCACTCTCCGAGGATGAGGTGAGCCTCAGCGATGAAAACTTTATCGTGCCTGAGGAACCCCTCAAGCAGGAGCGCTTTAAGCACCGGCTAATAGCCACTGCAAGGAGCTTGAAAAAGAAACAACAACAGCTTCAAGATAATCAAGATCTACTCAACGACAGGTGGACTAATGTCTTGGCAGTCGAGGAATACGGCCTCGAGCGCCCAACCAAAAGTTACCCGAAGCGTAAACTCCTACCTCAATTCGACGATGAGGCACTTAAGCCCGTACGGTTAGCGCGTAACGCGGCTGACTGACCACCATGTGGCCGGGACAAAACGGCAACTCACACTGAACTCCAGCCCATACTACCTCGCCGTAAAGGTAGAGGCACACCATCTCAGGGATATACATATGACCTACAGCAGGACCTGGAAAATAGAGTAGGTCAGACCAGATCGATCTACGGATCTCGGGGGCGTGCCCCGGCGCGCGACGACGGCTATCTAGCCGGACGTGACAAGCATAACCACGTCCGGGACGACAACTGCAGACGGACTCCATCCAAGCTCTATTGCAACTTGGCCTGATATAGAGGCGCTGCACACCCCCTCTGCTTCACTGATGAAGTAATGGAGCACGAATTCCCAGAAGGGTCTAAACCCGTGAATATCGAATCATATGATGGAACAACAGATCCCGCGGTATGGATCGAGGACTTTCTTCTTCATATTCATATGGCCCGCGGTGATGATCTTCATGCCATCAAATACCTCCCGCTAAAACTCAAGGGACCAGCTCGGCACTGGTTAAACAGCCTGCCAGAAAACTCTATTGGCAGCTGGGAGGACTTGGAAGACGACTTCCGCAACAACTTCCAAGGTACATACGTCCGACCTTCGGAAGCCGATGACTTAAGTCACATAGTTCAACAACCCAGAGAGTCAGCCTGGAAATTCTGGGCTAGGTTCCTAACTAAAAAGAACCAGATCGTCGACTGTCCGGATGCCGAAGCCCTAGCGGCCTTTAAGCATAGCATCCGCGACGAATGGCTGGCCCGACACCTCGGCCAAGAAAAGCCGAAGTCCATGGCAGCCCTCACGGCACTTATGACCCGCTTTGGTGCGGGCGAACATAGCTGGCTATCCCGTAGCAATAATAATGCAAGCGAACCTGGCACCTCTGAAGCCAGAAATAGCAACGACAAGGCCCGACGAAACAGGCACACGCATCGAAGCAACGGTGACAATACCGATGACACGATGGTCAACGCCAGATTCAGTGGCTCCAAGTCCGGCCAGCGGAAGAAGCCCTTTAAAAGGAACAATCCGGGCTCATCCATCTTGGACCGCATACTCGATCGTCCATGTCAGATCCACGGCACCCTTGATAAACCAGCCAATCATACCAACAGAAGCTGTTGGGTCTTTAAACAGGGTGACAAGTTAAATACTGAGAACAAGGAGAAGGGGTCACAAAGCAAGGACGACGACGAGAAGCCCCATTCGCCGAACACAGGGGGACAGAAGAAGTCCCCCCAGGTCAAAACGGTGAGTGTGATATATGCTACCCATATCCCCAAGAGAGAGCGCAAACGCGCGCTCAGGGATGTCTATGCGATGGAGCCAGTCGACCCAAAATTCAACCCATGTTCGTCCTGCCCGATAACCTTCGATCGCAGGGACCATCCGACTAGTATCCGTCATGGCTGTTCGGCCGCATTGGTCCTCGACCCAATCATTGATGGATTCCACCTCACGAGAGTCCTCATGGATGGTGGCAGCAGCCTTAACCTGCTCTATCGGGATACAACCCGCAAGATGGGCATCGATTCATCAAGGAACAATCCCACAAAAACTACCTTTAAAGGAGTAATACCAGGTGTAGAGGCCCGCTGCACGGGCCCAATCACATTGGAAGTCATCTTTGGATCCCCAGACAACTTCCAAAGCGAAGACTTGATCTTCGATATCGTCCCCTTCCGCAGTGGCTATCACGCACTGCTCGGACGAACTGAATTCGCTTGATTCAATGCGGTGCCTCACTATGCTTATCTCAAACTCAAGATGCCCGGACCACGCGGTGTCATAACAGTCAATGGAAACACAGAATCTTCCCTCCGTACCGAGGAGCACACCGCGGCCCTAGCAGCGGAAGTACAGAGTGACCTTATCAAGCAGAATATTAATTCAGCGGCCCAGCTCCCGGACATTGTCAAACGAGCCCGGACTACTCTGCAGCATGACAGTCCAGCTTGTCAGGAGCTTGACTAGCAATTCGGCCTCCGTCTCAGTCCCGACCAAATGGCGGCGTATGTACCACGCGTACATAATTACACACTGAAAATACCATGGGCAAAGACGGAGGCATAACTCGATTGTGGTCCATAATACGGCTCGACCTTCTCCAGGCACACATACTTTCTTTTTATCCTTTTTAGGTTTCTTTTTCACAGACCCTTCACAACGGCCTAATCATTGATCCTTTCGAAGGATGGATATACCAAGGCAGCAAGCAGCATAGAAGCGTGGTAGAATATCTAGGTGGTCTTCTTGACGATCACTCTACCTGCTTTCAGGACCCACATGCAGCTCCTCCTTGGTCTCGGCATGTTAAATAGCCCAGTTCCTTATCACACTATTTGTACAAATACGCTTTGACGTATTAATCAAATTATAATGGAAATAGTTTGCAGCCCAATTTATGTGGCACTGGCTTACTACTTCATTTTATTTCGCTATTTCTATCGATTGCACCCGTACACTTTGGTACGCCTTAATTTGCCAGGGGCTTCATTGCGCTCCATACTACGGCAACAAGTCCGAACACTTTTTACAGTATAGTTCAGCACCCCGAATATAACATTATATGCATCGGCTCCGAATCATGTCTTTGGTCAATAGTTGGGTTGCCCGGCTCATGTGCTTACTACCTTATGTTCCGTCCTATCGGCTAGGGTAGTAAAGGGAGAACTACTGCGATTGTGTTTCTGGTTTATCCGAACAAACACCTCAATAGAGAAAGCCGAAAACTGATTGGCATGATGCGACGAGAGCTGGTTAGCTATTCGGAGGTCAAAATCTCTTGTGATTTTTTCCCGCATTATGCGACGGATCGGTCTCCACCCGATCAGGTGTCCACAGCACCCTAGTCCGGATTAGCGAATACTAACTAGGGGCTGCGCCTACATTCCTATTGTCAAACTCCTATGGCTAAGAAGGGTGATAAAGCCACATAGTCCGATTGCCTGGTTCATTGCGCTAAACACCACCTTCAAGGACCAAACTCTTGGATCAAGAGTGTTTAGGTTCCAACCCGAACACCCGCGTACTACCTACGTGGGGGCTGAAGCCGACGACTGGCCAACTCTCAGATTTAATAAAACGGCCGCGCAGGAGGTAAAATTAAAAAAAACAAGCATTATATTACATATCGGCTTTGTTTCATAATATAGGACGGGATAACATGAATGTCTTCATTCAAAGATAATGTCTTTCGCACACTGGCCCTCTACAATGCGGGATCCCTCCAGGACATCATCAAAATACCGCTCGGGCGTGCGGTGCTCCTTGCCCGCGGGCGGTCCCTCGGTCGCGAGCTTGACGGCGTTCATCTTCGCCCACTGCACCTTCACACGGGAGAAGGCCATCCGCCCACCTTCAATGCAGACCGACCGCTTGTTGGCATCAAGCCGAGGGCAGGAATCGACCAGCCGCTTCATGAGCCCGAAGTAGCTGCTGGGAATGGCTTCGGCAAGCCATAGACGGATTATAAAATCCTTCATGGCTAATTCGGCCACCCTATGCAGTTCGGTCAGCTGTTTTAGCTAATCGCTAAAGGGCACCGGATGCTCTAGCACAAGGTATTGCGACGAGAACAGCTTCTCTGTTGAGCTCCCCTCTTCGGCTCGGAAGAACTCTGTAGCATCATTAACACTATGCGGCACATCCACAAACGCTCCGGGAGTACTCCAAATCCGGGTTAGTAAGAGGTACCTTTTCTTCACAAATTTGCTCTGCATAATAAAGGCCTTACCCGCCGCAATTTTGCTGGCCTCCTGGATTTCTTGGAGGGCGCCCTAG
Organism: Triticum aestivum; assembly: GCF_018294505.1. Taxonomy (NCBI): domain Eukaryota; kingdom Viridiplantae; phylum Streptophyta; class Magnoliopsida; order Poales; family Poaceae; genus Triticum; species Triticum aestivum. The sequence goes on from NC_057807.1 coordinate 255,154,686, forward strand.
GCTTCAACCCGGGACTTTTGTGCGCTTTGGTGGGCCTTAGCAAGTTCAGACTCTTGGTCCGTAATCTTGCGCTCCAAGGACTCGCATTTCTTTACGGCGTCCTGGAGCTCCTGCTGGACCTCCTCGACCCTTGCCTCATGTTTTTTGCGGGCGGCTTGTTCCTTCTTCGCTCTCTTCTGGGCCTCGGCCAGCGCGTTCTTGAGGGACTCCACCTCGGTCGCATCTCCTACGAAACACCATGATAACATGATCAAAACAAACAATTCATATCTTTTTAGATCTGAATAGGCCATTGCATACCTTGCTTGTCCTCTAGTTGTTTTTTCACATGGCCGAGATGTTCCTCGGCCTGCTCCAGACTCTGCTTCAGTTTGGAGACTTCGGCAGAATGGGAGGTCGCAGCCAGCATCGACGCCTGCTTATTCACACAGACATGTATAGTTAGTCTCCTGAGGAAATTTGATCCTCTGTCCGGCTTTTCTTTTCGAACATCGGACATAGTCTCAGGGGCTACTGTCAATACTATGGTGTTCTTTTTGCATAATTATGTCACATACCTCAAAGCCTGTTAGAAGGCTGGAGCAGGCTTCGGTCAGTCCGCCCTTAGCAGACTGCACCCTCTCAATCACCGTACCCATAAGGATACGATGTTCCTCCATAATGGAAGCACCTCGCAGCGCTTCCAGTAGAGTATCCGGTGCCTCTGGATGGACAGAGGTCACCGGCGGGATAGGCGCACCTCCTTCTTTAAAAGGAGGCTGCTCACCTGATTCCGGGGACGTATGGGTCTCCGGAATAATGTTCGGCTGGGGGGCAAATTGGATGTGGCCCCCATCGCCAGTTGCCAGGGGGTCTGCTCTCCCATGTGTCCAGCGGCCGAGGTATCACCCTTAGGCGCCACCGTGACAGTCTCATTTGCCTCTCCCCGACCTAGGAGGGTCCTTCGAGACAACACTTTGGTGTCACCCGTAATCTTGGGGGAGAAGGCGGACGGAGGTGACTCGTTGTCCATCACATTGGGATCCAGCGAATTCCCCGAAGATGAGGATCGCTGGGGGCGGGCGTGAGCCGGACTGTAGTGCATGGTTCAGCACATTAAAGCCACAGAGCAAATGAGTTGGGTATTTATGTGTGTGAGTGCCTTTGAGTACTTATGATTCGGCCAGGGGTTTATCCATGGGACGCCATTCGGAGCTGCTATCAGTATCCAGCGTGGAATTATCTGCGGGGGAGACCCTCCCTCTCTTGGACGCCTCTGCCTCCAGATTCGTGGAGGCCGCCCTTTTTGCTTCCTTCCCCCCTCAAGGGGATAATTGCTTTCCTCCTCCTCCTCCTCCTCGTTGTTCTCGACGGGTGAGGAGTGGGTTTTGGTTTCTTTGGATGATCCATTTGAAGTACCTTTACAGTGGAGGCCACTTGTGGTCTCCTTGGCCTTCTTCTCCGGCGCCTTGTAGGGCGCCAGAACCAGCATCTTTGTCAAGAGTGGGATCGCTGGCTTTTCTGGCAGCGGAGCCGGACACTGGATCCGCTCTTCCTTATTTGTCTAGCCCTGAAAAACAAATGGAGAAGCTTAGACATCTTCCTTGAATATACAGGTGGAGGATTAACCTTGAAATATGGAGAACTCACCGAACTGGTTGGATGAGCCAGGGCATGACCGCGATCCTCGGTCGTCTCCGGCCACGTCTGATTTGCCTTGAATAGCACCTTCCAGATACCTTCGTGCGTGGCGCTGAAGAATCATGGTACGGTCTGGTGCTTGGCCGGATCGAACTCCCACAAATGGCAAGTCCGGCGTTGGCAAGGAAGGATCCGGCGAACAAGCATCACCTGGATCACGTTGACGAGCTTAATGTTCTTGTCCACCATGCTCCTGATGCCATCTACAGCGGTGTCAGCTCTTCTGACGAAGCCCAGTCCAGGCCCTTCTCTAGCCAGGAGGTGAGCCGCATCAGGGGCCCGGACTTAAATTCGGGAGCTGCAGCCCAGTTGGTGTCACGGGGCTCCGGGATGTAGAACCACTGCTGTTTCCACCCTTTGACGATCTCGATGAAGGTACCTTGGGGCCATGAGACATTGGACAGCTTGGTCACCATAGCGCCTCCGCACTCTGCGTGTTGACCACCCACCACCTTTGGCTTCACATTGAACGTCTTCAGCCACAATCCGAAGTGGGGTGGGATGCGGAGGAGGGCCTCGCACACGATAATTAATGCCGAGATGTTGAGGAAGGAGTTTGGGGCCAGATCATGGAAATCTAGCCCGTAGTAGAACATGAGTCCGTGGACGAAGGGATGAAGGGGAAATCCTAACCCGCGGACAAAGTGAGGGATGAATACCACCCTCTCGTTGGGCTCTAGGGTGGGGACGATCTGCCCCTAGGCTGGAAGCCGGCGGGCCATTTTCTGGGCCAAGTATCCCGCCTCCTGGAGCTTCGTAATGTCCTTCTCCATGACGGAGGAGGCCATCCACTTGCCCTGTGCTCCAGATCCGGATATGGTTGGAGTGCTTTTTTGAGGCGGAAAGGATTGAAGCTTGGGCGCTGGAGCTCGAGAGCGGATGGGCGGAGAAGAAGAGGGTGTGCGTGAAAGAATGGATCCTTATCCTCTTATAAAGGCAGCGAATATCAAGCGCCTCCCCACTCGCCTTAAAACTCGCCTATTCCCCAGGGTCATGCGGACGGCACGGTGGGATTATCCATGCCCGTATTGATGAGAATCCCATGATAAGAGGACATGATATCTGCTTCGACAAGACATGCCAATAGAAACCGCATCTCAAAACATGGAGCGGGAGGCTAAAAACGGTTCGAAATAATGACCGTGCAGAGACATGGCGTCTCATTACAAAAGATGTCAGTAGATGGGACTTGTTTAATGTTATACTCTTTGCGGCTATATATGGAGCTTGTTTTGCAGGGCCGGACACGTTCTCTATGTTCGAACACTACTTTGAAGTATTCGGAGGAGGAACCCGCCTTGCAATGCCGAAGACAATCTACGCGCCGGGCACATCGTCATTGAAGCCTGGTTCAGGGGCTACTATGGGAGTCCTGGATTAAGGGGTCCTCGGGCGTCCGGGCTGTGTGACATGGGCCGGACTAGTGGGCTATGAAGATACAAGACAAAAGACTTCCTCCCGTGTCAGGATGGGACTCTCCTTGGCGTGGATGGAAAGCTTAGCGTTCGGATATGAAGATTCCTTCCTCTGCAAACCGACTCTGTACAACCCTAGTCCCCTTTGATGTCTATATAAACTGGAGGGTTTAGTCCATAGAGGAAATCATAATCATACAGGCTAGACATCTAGGGTTTAGCCATTACGATCTCGTGGTAGACCAACTCTTGTAATCCTCGTATTCATCAAGATCAATCAAGAAGGAAGTAGAGTATTACCTCCATCAAGAGGGCCCAAACCTGGGTAAACATCGTGTCCCCCGTATCCTGTTACCATCGACCTTAGACGCACAGCTCGGGACCCCCTACCCGAGATCCGCCGGTTTTGACACCGACAATAGGTTAGTCCCAAAAAATGATATATAACTGCATGTAAAACATCCAAGATTGATACTATAATTGCATGGAACAATAAAAATTTATAGATACATTGGAGATATATCAAGCATCGCCGAGCTTAATTCCTGCTCATCCTCAAGAAGGTAATTGATAAAAATAGAATTTGATGTGGGATGCTACCTAACATGTTCATCATGTAATCTTTCTTTTTTGTATGAATATTAGATCTGAATGATTCAAAGCAATAGTCTAATGTTTGACATAAAGACATCAATATTCAAGCATACTAACAAACAATCATGTCTTTCAAAATAAAAATGCTAAAGAACGCCACCCCTACAAAAACATATAGCCTTGTCATGCTGCATCTTCTTAACACAAAGTATAAATCATGTACTACCCTGACTTTAGCCAAGCAATTGCTTCATACTTTTTAACGCGCTTCAGCTTTTTCAACCACCACGCAATACACGAGCACCAGCCATGGATATAGCACTATGGGTGGAATAGAGTACGGTGGTAGAGATTAATATGGAGAAGACAGAAAAGGAAGAAAGTCTCACATCGACGCGGCTAATCAACGGGCTATGGAGATGCCATCAATTGATGTCAATGCAAGGATTAGGGATTGCCATGCAACAGATGCACTAAGAGCTATAAGTGCATGAAAGCTCAAACTGAAAACTAAGTGGGTGTGCATCCAACTTTCTTGCTCTGACCCCGGGCATTTGAGGAAGCCCATCATTAGAATATACAAGCTAAGTTCTATAATGAAAAATTCCCACTAGTATATGGAAGTGACTACATAGAGAGACTCTTTATATGGAAAACATGGCGCTACTTTGAAGCACAACTGTGGAAAACAGCAGTAACATTGCCTCTTCTCTCTTTTTATCTCATTTGTTTTCTTTCTTCCTTTTTTGTGGGCCCTTTTTGGCCTCTTTTTTTGTTTCCTCACTAGGACAATGATCTAATAATGAATAATGATGATCATCACACTTCTAGTTACTTATAACTCAAAATTACAACTCGATACTAGAACAAAATATGACTCTATATGAAGGCCTCTAGAAGTGTACCAGGATGTGCAATGATCTAGCGTAACATGTATAAAAAATGATGAACGGTGGCTGAACCACAAATAATATGTCAGCTACATGAACATGCAAAGCAATAGGACAACGATGATATGTGTCATATAAACAGAACGGTGGAAGTTGCATCGCAATATATCTAGGAATGGCTATGGAAATGCCATAATAAGTAGGTATGGTGGCTGTTTTGAGGAAGATATAAGGAGGCTTATGTGTGATAGAGCGTATCATATCATGGGGTTTTGTAACATCCCAAATTTTCAATTTGGAATGTTATACATAGGACATCGTATGCATTCATATTTTATTTTTGCATTTTGGGTGTGATCCTAAAAATCCTAAGCAACTCAAGGACCCACGGAGAGAGTTGGGGATTTATTTACTTTCACATTTGATTTTTCTCAAATATTGAAACGGGGATCATTTTGGTTTTAATTATTTTTTTCTCTCCAAAAATATTCCAAATTAAAATATATGAGAGGAGATAATATGACTTCTCCAAAATAAATGAAATATTGGAGGAAAATGTTAAAATCAAATAAATAATTCTATTTGGATTTTATTGCTATTTTATTTGAATTAGAAAAATATGCGTTTTTCAAAATTGCATTTTTAGGCCAAGAAAATGTTCACTTTGTTCTAAATATTTTATTTAGACGGTGAAAATTGTTGTTGGCATTTTTAGAATTTTTATATTTATTTAGGATTTTTCGGCGGAATCTGTTTTTTAAACGAACCGACCTACGGGCCGTGCCCGAGCCGGACTCCTCCGCGCTCAGGCTTTATAAGCCAGCCCGAGGACCCGAGGCCCAAGTCGCCAGCCCCGCCGCCCGAA
>NC_057807.1:255160570-255168685 GCF_018294505.1 Triticum aestivum
CCGCCGCCGCCGCCCCGTGCCGCCGTCCACCGCCACCCGCCTGCGCCGCCGTCCACCGTCGCCCGAGCCGCCGCCGGTTTTCGCCGGTTTTTCGTTTGTTTTATTTTCTGTAAAAACCCTAGATCGGTTTTTTAATCGAGCTTTATTTCGGTTTTATTCGGTTTAGTTTATTTAACGAATGTTCGTTCGTGTAGATCTATTAGTGAATGATTTTCGTTAGATTGGTTCTTTTAGCGAACGTTCGCACCGTAGTATTTTCTTTTTATTTTTAATTTCGGCCAGGGACCTATCCGCGATTATTTTTATCACAGATTAGCCCCTGATCTTCAAACCCTCGCTGTTTCTTAACCGTTTGTCCAAATCCAGTGAAACCAACGCCAAAATCTTTGTCTCGAACCCCTATTTCGGTTTAATCAACTTGAACATGATTTTGACAATTCAAAAAATTTGGTTTCAAGCAGATTTGGTTTCGAAGTTCTTTTGACCGTAGTTTCAGTTCCGTAGCTCCGATTCGTTTGATTCTTTTTTGCAAATCGAATCTCTTCAATTGAGTTTTCAGATTCAATCTTCTTATTTGAGTTTTACCCGTGCATCTTTGCTTGATTGCTTATGTATGCTATTGTTTGTTTGCGATAGAATTCCCGGAGTGCGAAGCATGCTACTACGAGTCTCTAGGGTTTGCAGATCGTCAGCAAGGCAAGTAACACATTGATCATACTCTTTTCATACCTAGTTTTTATGAATTAGCTACAATCCTCAAACACAGCATGATTAGGTTGTGATTAACTTGTGGGTATTGGGAAGTAGATGATGAGGTAGAACCTATTACCTGTTTTATTATCAAACCCTTGGGAGTTACTTCTATGTTATGCTTATATTGCCATGCTATGCTCATAGACGTGGATTGGGTTTGAGTGTATCCATGACAGATGTGAGATTGTTTATTTAATGGTTCAACTTAAGGTGGAAACTTTAACACACATCTGGGTGGATTGTTGGTTTGGGCACCTGGGGTAATACCAGTGTTGTTCTAGGAGATCCCGGGGAACCCGTGTGATCATCCTATGGTCCGCCACCCAGGCTCAAAGGGATCATAAGATTATTCATGCTAGAAACTTACATGTGTAGCCAGAAGCTATTACGGGCTCTAGCATAGTTGAGTATGTTGCATGACCCCTTCCAGTGGTAGGCTAGCAGATGTAGGGGATGTAGGTTGGTACTGTCTACCCAGGGTTAGAATTATTGCTTCTGAAAGACTGTGTCTCGGTCATCCGTTTCTCACACACCATGTAGTGCGAGAAATCCAACAGAGGAGATTGAGTCTTGTGGGGAAAAGTGCGCAAACCTCTGCAGAGTGTATAAACTAATCATGGTTAGCCGTGTCCCTGGTTATGGACATCTTGAGTATCTGGTACTTGAATTATTGATTTGATCTCATCACTCTAAATGAATTTGTTGGGTTGATTAATGAATACCTTTAATTGGGATTGAGATGGGGGTACCATTCTCAATGTTTCAACCACCATGATAGTTAAATAAAATATATTCCTTTGTTGTAGGAAAAAAATGGCTTTTCGCAAAAACATTGTAACCATAGAGCCTCCACCAGCCATATATGCATGTAGTGATAGTATTTATCTTTTCATTGCTCTACTGTGTTATATTGCCAGCATATTCCATGTGCTGACCCATTTCCGGGTTGCAACATATCATGTTGCAGACTTTTCAGACGAAGAGTAAGGTGCGCTAGGTCGTTGTCATGCACTCAGCTATGCCGTTGGAGTTGATGGACTCACTTTATCTTCCAAGCGTTCCGCTGTTATCTTATTTAGATGGCCTTAAGCCATATTTGCTGTAATAAGTTCTCTCTTGAGACTATCGATGTAATAAGTGTGTGGTTTCTACTCTGTTATAAATCCTTCAAGTACTGTGTGTGTCAGCATTACCGATCCAGGGATGACACTGAACATAGAGATTTGACCGTCTGAGGTCGGATCACTACAAGATGGTATCAGAGCACACGCTGATTGTAGGACACAACCACTAAGATGAGCCATATGTCACTCTTCTCTACTCATTTCTGACTCCTCTCCAATTCTACTCTTTAGGATGGCGGACTCAAGGAACAAGTTTCCACAACCGGATGAAGACACACCCTTTGGACGACACTTGAAGGAAGTCACTAGGTACCTGAATATTGGAATACCAAGCTTCACCGGGACCTACACCGCCACTTTCCGAGAAGAGGAGCGATGGATGATTCGAGTTCAAGTTCCAGGAAGGACGTTCACGCCACTCACTGAGCCCATAGAGTTTTCCTTTGATGCACCAACCTGGAGTCTAGGAAAGAGCATGGCAGCCCACATCGCCATGGGACGCATCGGCGAAGTATATCACAAGGAGCTTAAGGACACTATCTACCAGATATGTGGGCGCCGAGATGAGCAATGGGAGATGATCAACACCAGGAGGGACAGGTCCATTGCAGCTTTCATCCAGGAGTTAAACCAACACATTCATCGACAGGAGAACCAGATGTGCGCAAGCATGCTAGATTTGAAGAAGGCGATGACCAGGAACATGGATCTAGAAGAGGAACTCAAGTCTACACGCGACGGATACAAGGAGGAAATCAAAATACTAGTGGAGAAGAATGATGACCTGACAAGGAAGCTAGGAGTATTCAATGGAGACCCCGCGCCAGGAGGAGAAGACGACAAACCCAAGGAAATTCGTTCTGAAGACTACATCATCATCGACAACACCGACTCCGACCCTGATGGTAGTGATGATGATTATGAAGACGAAGCTGGAGCGGATATCATGGAGTCTTCCACCGATCAAAATTTCTAGATGACCACCATATGATTAGTAGTATTCCCCCATGTATATAGTAGTAGTCCGAGCACTTTTGTAACGATAGTTCTAGACCGATTGTACGCCCTTGCTTGAATTGATTTGGTGTGATATGATTGTGTTTGTCTCATGTGCATATGGGTAGTGTTTTCTCATTAGACCTCATTCTATTCTAATCTCTCCCCTCTAAACCCATCTGATGCCTTCGAGACATGACACCGGATTTGTCTTCCCATCGGAGATCACCCAGTTGATCCAGCAGCAGAATGTCTTGATGCAGATATTAGTCCAGAACCAAGGCAACAGCAACAACAACCCACCGCCACCACCTCCAGTTGACAACTTAGCCTGTTTTCTGAGGTTGCAGCCGTTGGTGTTTTCCAATAGCACCGAACCAATAGGTGCTGATGACTGGCTACACGGGATTGGAAATGAATTGACCACAGCAGGTTGCACAAATGCAGAGAAGGTGTGTTTTGCCACAGATTAGTTGGATGGACCAGCAGCCTCATGGTGGGAGAATTACACAGCCACTTTCCCTATAGCCAATATCACCTGGGATCAGTTTCAGCAAGAATTCCGCACTGCACATGTCTCAACTGGAGCAATGAACATGAAGAAGCATGAGTTTAGCAACTTATGCCAAGGAAATCATACTGTGGGGCAGTACGTGGATGAGTTCAGTAAGTTAGCTTGCTATGCCCCGGATGATGTGGCCATAGATGCCACGAAGCAGGAGAAGTTCATCAAAGGGTTGAATGACAAGATGAGCATGCAGTTGATGGTAGCGACATTTGCTAACTACCAGGAGTTGGTAGACAGGGCTCTTATGATTGAAGGGAAGCAACAGCAGATTGAGATCCACAAAAGGAAGTATGGACAAGGGAAGTACAATTCAGGAGCTCAGCAGAAGCCTTGTTTTACCCCAAATTCGGGAGGATATACCCATAACCACGGAGGCCACACTCATAATGGAGGAAGTTTGCATAACCATAGTGGCCCCAAGAATGGAAACGGGAATGCAGCAGGCAGCAACCAGAACCGCTCTAACCCAGCCACACCCGCCAAGAAGGATCAAAGTCACATTACCTGTTTCAAGTGCGGGAAGACTGGGCACTACGCCAATGGTTGTCCTAAGTTGAAGAATGGAAATGGCAATGGAAGCTCTAGGAAGAAGACCAACCCTTTCAACAGGGGACAAGTGAACCACGTGAACGTGGAGGAGCTTGAAGAGCAGCCAGATGCAGTTATCGGTAAGTTTCTGGTTAAGTCATTTACCGCTCTTGTTCTATTTGATACTAGTGCATCGCATTCATACATTTCAAGGGGATTTGTGGACAAGTTTAAGTTACCCACCGTAGCCCTTAGGACACCTTTGCTAGTAAGCTCACCAGGTGCAGAGTATATGGCTAGCCGATGGTGCGATCGGTTACCCTTAACTATTGGTGGCCATGTTTTCCCCTCAGACCTAATAATTTTGGAGTCACAAGGATTGGATGTGATACTAGGAATAGATTGGCTATCTAAGTATGGAGGAAACATTGACTATGCTAGTAGGTCAATTCTACTCACCACCCCGGAGGGAAAAAGGATCAAGTATGTATCCAGGCATACGCCGAGGAGGACCCAAGTAAATTCCCTCTCAGGAGTTGTTCAGGAGGAAGTGCCTGTAGTGAAGGATTACCCAGATGTATTTCCAGAGGAGTTACCAGGCATGCCGCCGGATCGAGACATTGAGTTTTCGATAGAGTTATTGCCAGGCACCGGACCGATACCGAAGAGACCATACCGGATGCCCGCAAATGATCTGGAGGAGATTAAGAAGCAGATTAAGGAGTTATTAGAGAAAGGATACATTCGACGAAGTTCATCACCATGGGGAGCCCCAATGCTCTTGGTTGAGAAGAAGGATGGATCGTTGAGAATGGTTGTTGATTATCGTGCGTTGAATGAAGTGACGATCAAGAACAAGTACCCACTGCCGATGATCAATGACTTGTTTGACCAGCTGCAAGGAGCTAAAGTATTCTCCAAGATCGATCTACGACCAGGATACCACCAGCTGAAGATCCGAGAATAGGACATACCTAAGACAACTTTCACCACACGGTATGGGTTATATGAGTACATGGTTATGTCATTTGGATTGACCAATGCCCCTGCCTATTTTATGAGCATGATGAATAAGGTATTCATGGAGTTCTTGGATAAGTTCGTTGTGGTGTTCATTGATGATATCTTGGTATACTTGAAGAATGAAGAGGAACACAAGGAGCATTTGCGATTACTTCTCGAGAAGCTCGGGGAACATCAGTTATACGCTAAATTTAGCAAATGTGAGTTTTGGTTGAAGGAAGTTGGATTTCTTAGACGTGTTATATCAGGTGAAGGTATAGAAGTGGATCCTACCAAGGTTCAGTCAGTCACTGAGTGGTTGGCACCCACCTCCGTTGGAGAGATCCACAGTTTTCTTGGACTCGCGGGATACTATCGAAGATTCATTGAGAATTTTTCCAAGATTGCGAAGCCCATGACGACGTTGTTGAAGAGAGACACCAAGTTCAAATGAATAGAAGAATGTGAAGCAAGTTTCCAGGAGTTGAAGAAACGTTTGATTACAGCCCCAGTGCTAATTCTGCCGGATATACTCAAGGATTTCCAAGTGTATTGCAAAGCTTCTCGCTTAGGACTTGGAGGAGTACTTATGCAAGACGGAAGAGTTGTCTCGTATGCCTCACGACAGCTTCGACCACATGAGTTGAATTATGCCACACATGATTTGGAGTTAGCAGCCATAGTGCATGCACTCAAGACCTGGAGACATTTTCTTATTGGAAACCGTTGTGATGTGTACATGGATCATAAGAGTTTGAAGTACATGTTCACACAGAAGGAGCTGAATCTGAGGCAAAGGAGATGGTTGGAGCTTATAAAGGATTATGATATGAAGTTGCACTATCATCCAGGCAAGGCCAATGTCGTAGCAGACACTTTGAGCTGGAAGAGTTATGCCAATACCCGCGTAAGCGGAGGATTGCCTAAGGAGTTAGTAGAAGATCTCAGGGATCTTCATTTGGAGATAGTTCCTAGAGGTTTTGTTGCAACATTGGAGGTTCAGTCAACATTATTGGGAAAGAGTCGTGAAGCTTAGAAGGATGACAAAGAAATTTCCGAGATAAAGGATAGAATGGGCAAAGGAAAAGCCAAAGGTTTTCGTTAGGATGAGCACGACACCTTGTGGTTTGAGGACCGTGTTTATGTGCCCAATAATGTAGAGATCAGGAAGTTGATACTACTAGAAGATCATGACTCACCATACTCGATACACCTCGGAAACACCAAGATGTATTTGGATTTGAAGGAGCGTTTCTGGTGGACTGGTATGAAGAAGGATATTGCCAAGTATGTAGCCGTATGTGATGTATGTAAGACAGTGAAGGCGGAACATCAGAAGCCTGCAGGACTACTGTAGCCTATGCCGATACACAAATGGAAGTGGAACAAGCTTGGCATGGATTTTACCACCGGATTACCCAGGACCCAATCAGGATATGATTCTATCTAGGTAGTAGTGGATCGTCTGACCAAAGTAGCGCACTTTATCCCAGTGAAGACCACCTATACGAGTGCGAAGTTGGCCAAGATATATATGACCAGGATCGTATGTCTGCACGAAGTTCCGAGGACCATCGTATCAGATAGAGGAACACACTTTACTTCAAAGTTTTGGCACCAGCTGCACCAGACTTTGGGCACCAGGCTAGAGTTCAGTGCAGCCTTTCACCTGCAGACAGATGGACAGACCGAGAGAGTCAATCAGATTCTGGAGGACATGTTGAGAGCTTGTGCGCTAGATTATGAATCTAGTTGGGATGATAACTTGCCCTACGCAGAATTTTCATACAACAATAGCTACCAGGCTAGTTTGAAGATGGCACCTTTCGAAGCCCTGTATGGAAGGAGGTGTAGGACACCGTTGATGTGGATGAAGTTGGAGACCGTCAGTTGTTTGGACCGGATTTGATTAAAGAGCCAGAAGAGAAGGTTAAGCTGATTCGAGATAGACTGAAGGTAGCTCAGTGCAAGCAGAAGTGTTATGCAGACTCGAAATGCAAGGAGGTAGTCTATGAAATCAGGGACAGAGCCTATCTTCGTGTGTCACCTCTGCGAGGAGTTAAACGCTTTGGAGTTAAGGGAAAGTTAGCCCCAAGATTTGTAGGACCATACAAAGTTTTGGAACGTATGGGAGAGGTAACCTACAAGGTTGAGTTACCAGAAGGACTGTCAGGAGTTCATGATGTGTTTCACGTTTCCCAGTTGAAGAAGTGCCATGCTGAGATGGTTGACATTCCTCTGAGAGATACAGTGCCGCTGGAAGCAATTCAGTTGGATAGTGATCTGACCTATAAGGAAAAACCAGTCAAGATTCTTGAGTTTGCCAGCCGAGTTACATGCAGCAAGGCTATCAAATTCTGCAAAGTTCAGTGGAGCCACCATACCGAGGATGAAGCCACCTCGGAACGAGAGGAAGATCTACGCAAAGACCACCCACACATATTCTCTAGCCAACCCGAATCTCGAGGGCGAGATGCATCTTAAGGGGGGTAGGTTTGTAACATCCCAAATTTTCAATTTAGAATGTTATACATAGGACATCATATGCATTCATATTATATTTTTGTATTTTGGGTGTGATCCTAAAAATCCTAAGCAACTCAACGACCCACGGAGAGAGTTGGGGATTTATTTATTTTCATATTTGATTTTTCTCAAATATTGAAACGGGGATCATTTTAGTTTTAATTATTTTCTCTCTCGAAAAATATTCCAAATTAAAATATATGAGAGGAGATAATATGACTTCTCCAACGTAAATGAAATATTGGAGGAAAAATATTAAAATCAAATAAATAATTCTATTTGGATTTTATTGCTATTTTATTTGAATTAGAAAAATATGCATTTTTCAAAATTGCGTTTTTAGGCCAAGAAAATGTTCACTTTGTTCTAAATATTTTATTTAAACGGTGAAAATTGTTTTTGGCATTTTTAGAATTTTTTATATTTATTTAGGATTTTTCATCTGTTTTTTTAAACGAACCGACCTACGGGCCATGCCCGAGCCGGACTCCTCTGCGCTCAGGCTTTATAAGCTAGCCCGAGGCCCCGAGGCCCAAGTCACCAGCCCCGCCGCCCGAAAACCTAACCCTAGCCGCGCCGCCGCCGAATCCGCGCCGCCTTCCGCCGCCGCCGCGCCGC
>NC_057807.1:255169162-255190328 GCF_018294505.1 Triticum aestivum
TCCGCCGTCCACCGCCACCAGCCCACGCCGCTGTCCACCGTCGCCCGCGCCGCCGCCGGAGTTCGCCGCCGCTGGTTTCCGTCAGTTTTATTTTCGGTAAAACCGTAGATCAGTTTTTAATGGGGCTTTATTTCGGTTTTATTCGGTTTAGTTTATTTAACGAACGTCCGTTCGTTTAGATATGTTAGTGAACGATTTTTGTTAGATTGGTTCTGTTAGCGAACGTTCGCACTGTAGTCTTTTCTTTTTATTTTTAATTTCGGCCAGGGACCTATCCGTGATTATTTTTATCGCAGATTAGCCCCTGATCTTCAAACCCTCGTCGTTTCTTAACCGTTTGTCCAAATCCACTGAAACCAACGCCAAAATCTTCGTCTCGAACCCCTATTTATGTTTAATCAACTTGAACATGATTTTGAAAATTTAAAATTTTGGTTTCAAGAAGATTTGATTTCGAAGTTCTTTTGACCGTAGTTTCAGTTCCGTAGCTCTGATTCGTTTGATTCTTTTAGCAAATCGAATCTCTTCAGTTGAGTTTTCAGGTTCGATATTCTTATTTGAGTTTTACCCGTGCATCTTTGCTTGATTGCTTATGTATGCTATTGTTTGTTTGCGAAAGAATTCCCGGAGTGCGAAGCATGCTACTACGAGTCTCTAGGGTTTCCGGATCGTCAGCAAGGCAAGTAACACATTGATCATACTCTTTTCATACCCAGTTTTTATGCATTAGCTACAATCCTCAAACACAGCATGATTAGGTCGTGATTAACTTGTGGGTATTGGGAAGTAGATGATGAGGTAGAACCTATTACCTGTTTTATTATCAAACCCTTGGGAGTTACTTCTATGTTATGCTTATATTGCCATGCTATGCTCATAGACGTGGATTGGGTTTGAGTGTATCCATGACAGATGTGAGATTGTTTATTTAATGGTTCAACTTAAGGTGGCAACTTTAACACACATCTGGGTGGATTGTTGGTTTGGGCACCTGGGGTAATACCAGTGTTGTTCTAGGACATCCCGGGGAACCCGTGTGATCATCCTATGGTCCGCCACCCAGGCTCAAAGGGATCATAAGATTATTCATGCTAGAAACTTCCGTGTGCAGCCAGAGGCTATTACCGGCTCTAGCATAGTTGAGTATGTTGCATGACCCCTTCCAGTGGTAGGCTAGCAGATGTAGGGGATGTAGGTTGGAATTGTCTACCCGGGGTTAGAGTTATTGCTTCTGAAAGACTGTGTCTCGGTCATCCGTTTCTCACACACCATGTAGTGCGAGAAATCCAGTGGAGGAGATCGAGTCTTGTGGGGAAAAGTGCGCAAACCTCTATAGAGTGTATAAACTAATCATGGTTAGCCGTGTCCCTGGTTATGGACATCTTGAGTATCTGGTACTTGAATTATTGATTTGATCTCATCACTCTAAATTAATTTGTTGGATTGATTAATGAATACTTTTAATTGGGATTGAGATGGGGGTACCATTCTCAATGTTTCAACCACCATGATAGTTAAATAAAATATATTCCTTTGTTTTAGGGGAAAATTGGCTTTTCTCAAAAACATTGTAACCATAGAGCCTCCACCAGCCATATATGCATGTAGTTATAGTATTTATCTGTTCATTGCTCTACTGTGTTATATTGCCAGCATATCCCATGTGCTGACCCGTTTCCAGGCTGCAACATATCATGTTGCAGACTTTTCAGACGAAGAGTAGGGTGTGCTAGGTCGTTGTCATGTACTCAGCTATGCCGTTGGAGTTGATGTACTCACTTTATCTTCCAAGCCTTTTTGCTGTTATCTTATTTAGATGGCCTTAAGCCATATTTGCCGTAATAAGTTCTCTCTTAAGACTATCGATTTAATAAGTGTGTGATTGCTACTCTATTATAAATCCTTCAAGTACTGTGTGTGTCAGCATTGCCGATCCAGGGATGACACTGAACACAGAGATTTGACCGTCTGAGGTCGGATCGCTACAGATTTGGATGTACCTGCGAAGTTTGCACCAACTCTCAAGGTGAGAAAGGGCAATGCACGTTATGAAAGAGGCTAGCAAATTGCGAAAAGGTGAGAGTGTATAATCCATGGACTCAAGTTACATAAAGAACTCACATACTTATTGCGAAAGTTTATTATCCCTCGAAGAAAAGTCCTACTACGCATGCCTCTAGGGGAGGTTGGTAGGAGTTAACCATCACATGCCCCCAACCTTCACGCAAAGGAAGACACTCAATAATAAATCGTGCTCCAACTTCTTAGCATAACAGGATTGACAAACCTTAACACCAATATTCTTATTAAACCACAATTATTCACTAGTACAACCCACATGTCAACATCTCTATATCTCAAAACTATCGCAAGGAATCAAACTTATCATATTCAGTGATCTACATGAATGTTTTTATTATATCTCTCTTGAATACCTATCATATTAGGACTAATTTCATAACCCGTGCATATTTCCATTACTATTTATTAGACTCTCAAAATGATATAAGTGAAGCATGAGAGTGCAACTATTTCTTTAAAATATAACCACCCCCGTGCTCTAAAAGATATATGTGAAGCACTAGAGCAACTGCCTAGCTCAAAAGATATAAGTTAAGCACATAGAGTATTCTAACAAATCATGAATAAATGTGTGTCCCTATCAAAAGGTTTGTCCAGCAAAGATGATTCTGGCAAACTAAAGAGAAAACCAAGAAAAGACTCTTATAATGCACAATGCTCCAAGCAAAACTCATATCATGTGATGAATACAAACATTGCTCCAAATAATATACCGATGGTTTGTAGATGAAAGAGGGGATGCCTTACAGGGCATCCCCAAGCTTAGATGCTTGGGTCTCCTTCAATATTAACTTGGGGTGCCTTGGGCATCCTGAAGCTTAGGGTCTGGCCACTCCTTATTCCTTCATCCATCGCGATCTCACTTTAAACTTGAAAACTTCATCACACAAAACTCAACAGAAACCTCATGAGTTCCGTTAGTATAACAAGAAAATCATAACTTTAGATAATATTGTAAACCCATTCATATTTTATTATTGCATTATACCTATTGTATCTAACTTCTCCATGTCTTATACCCCCAATATAATCCATAGATTCCTTAAAACAAGCAAACTATGCAACGAAAACAGAATCTATCAAAAACAGAGAAGCCTGTAAAGATCTTAATAATGACTATACTTCTGTAACTATTGGGTTGTCTCCCAACAAGCTCTTACTTTACATCCATTAAGATAGGCTTTGAGATTTCAATGATTCTCACATGAAAGACAAAAATTGAAGCACAAAGAGAGCATCATAATACATGTGACAAACACATTTAAGTCTAACATACTTTCTATGCATAGACATTTTATAAGCAAATTATCAAGACAAGAAATATCTAGCATATGCAAGGGAGAAGAATAAAACATTGACAATCTCAACCCAACGACAGGTAATTTAGTAACAAGAAAATTTCTACAACCATATTTTCCTCTCTCATAATAATTACATGCAGGATCATAATAAAATTCAACAATATAGCCATCATATAAAATATACTCTTTATGATCTACATGCATCCAAATCTTATAGTCTTCCAAGATAGTGGGATTAACATCAACTAAAGCCATGACCTCTCCAAACCCATTTTTATCAATAATTTCATAAGATTGAACACTCTCCAAATATGTGGGATTCTCTTTTCCTAAAGTTTACACTCTTCCAAATCCACTTTCAATATTATTTCAAACATTATTATCAATATCATATTCGTCATGAGGCTTTCAAGATCATAAGAAGTATCAACCCAATCATGATCATTGCAATAAGTAGTGGACATACCAAAATTATCATCCCCAAGCTTGTAGCTTTGCATATCATTAGCATAATTGACACATTAATAGAATTTATAGTGAAATCATTGTGATCATGCTTTTCATTCAACGAGCTATCGTGAATCACTTTATAAATTTCTTCCTTTAACACTTCATCACAATTTTTAGATTCATGATTTTCAAGCAAAACTTCACAGAGGTAATCAAGTGCACCACACTCACTAGAATTTGGTTCATCATAATTGGATCTTTTGAAAAGATTAGCAAGTGGATGAGGATCCATAATTATGTTAAATTTTTTCTTTCATTTTCTGTTTTTGAGTGTTGACATTAAGGTAGTAAAAGCAAGCAAACAAAAATATTTTTGTGTTATTTTAAATTTTACAGCGGGGGAGATGAAAACGAGAGGAAAAGTCACATAAAAATAAGAGCAAGTAGATGATAGTTTGTGCGAAGGTACTTGATAGGTTTTGATGATGTCTCCCCGGCAATGGCGCCAGAAATTCTTCCTGCTACTTGTGAGTTGCGTTGGGATTTCCTCGAAGAGGAGAGAATGATGCAGTACAGTAGAGCTAAGTATTTCCATCAGTTAAGAACCAAGGTTATCAATTCAGTAGGAGAACCACACAGAACCTCATTAGCAGGACCTGCACACACTAAAGCAAATACTTGCACCCAACGCAAACAAGGGGATTGTCAATCCCCTCGGCGGTTATTTGCAAAGATCAAATCTCATAGTGGTAGATAGATAAAGTAAATTGCAAAATAAAATAAAGGAAATAAAATTGCAGCAAGCTATTTTTGGATTTTATATATGATAAAAGTAGACCCGGGGTCCATAGTTTTCACTGGAGGCTTCTCTGTCGAACACAAAGCATATGGTGGGTTACCAAATTACTGTTGGGCGATTGATAGAGAAGTGCATAGTTATGACGATATTCAAGGCAATGATCATGTATATAGGCATCACTTCCGAGACAAGTAGACCGACTCCTGCCTGCATCTACTACTATTACTCCACCCATCAACCGCTATCCACCATGCATCTAGGGTATTAAGCTATAAAAACGGAATAACGCCTTAAGCAAGATGACATGGTGTAGACAAAGTAAACCCAAGCAATATGAATAAACCCCATATTTTTATCCTTAATGGCAACAATACAAATGCGTGTCATGTCCCTTTCTGTCACTAGGATTGAGCATTGCCAGATTGAACCCATCACAAAGCACCTCTCCCATTGCAAGATATATCAATCTAGTTGGCCAAACCAAACCGATAGATGGGAGAGAAATACAAAGCTACAATAATCATGCATAAAAGAATTCAGAGAAGACTCAATTAATATTCATGAATAATCTGATCATAAACCCACAATTCATCGGATCCCAACAAACACACCGCAAAAGAAGATTACCTTGAATAGAACTCCAAGAAGATCGAGGAGAACACTGTATTGAAGATCAAAAAGAGAGAAGAAGCCATCACTGGTGCACGTCGGTCCTAAACAAACGTTTTTTACCCCTTTATGCGACGACATTTGGAACCGTCGCCAAGTGAGTGTGTGCAGTAGGGTGTCCTTCCCACACGACCCAAAAACTATCGAGGATATGGAACAGTGATCCAGAGGCCTTCCAAAATGTAATCGTGTGCAATGCAGCACGCACTAAATTCTTTCGCATGTGTGGTATCGGTGATTAAGCGTTTCTAATGACGCAGTGAAACCATAAGGTCTGTCATAACGATCCGTTTGGGAAACAATATGTAAGGCACACGGGCCAACATATGAACTATGTGCGATTTGTGCCCTATCACACACGAGTTTTCTGCGTAACCTGTCTGCCATGCTAGACTCCATCGCACATGTTTTCTAACAATTAATGTCTGTGATAATGTTCTATCACAAATGGTTCAGGAGCCCCTTCGCACACATACAAGTACTGCAGACCATTTGTGATTTCTTAGGTATCACCGACGGCTGCCGCAAGAGTGACGTGTGCTTTTTGTTTGGGATCCCACACGTTTCCTAAAAAAAATACAACTAGGATTGTATTTTGCATTGGGCATGGTTTACTCCCAGTTCTCGTGTGCGATAATGCGGTATGACAAACGGTTCTGAAGAACCTACGCACACATAGTAGCACTGCAAATCATTTGCGATCTGCGGTGTATCACCGAGAGTTTCGCTACGATTGACATATGCTTTCCGATGTGGATCACACACACTCATTTAGTTGAACCGTGTGCAGATCAATTGCCAGGTTAAAACAAAAATATCCCATTTTGAATCAGCACGCAAAAAGCAAATTCACCAGAATATTGAATTGAACAAATAAACAAAAATATCCCATTTTGAATCGGCACACAAAAAGCAAATTCGCCACAATATTCAATTGAACAAATAGTGTCCACAGGAAGAACATTCATCAGATTTTGCAACAATTGCAATTGAACATATGGTAGCTAAATTCCAATGATTTGTCCACACATATATGCATTACATAATTAATCATAGTGTACGAAATATGAAGACATCATCAGATGGAAAACAATGGATCCATGCGTTATATGTTTAGCGACTAACTCTTACTCAATGTTTCAGGAGAAACCATGCTGAAATCGTCATCATCACCAGTGGGATTGATGTAGTGATCCATGATAAGTCGTTGATAAATCTTCGAACCATCAGCAATTCACCAGCCGGCAGCGGTTCAGGGGTCCTCGGTTTTAAGATGAGCTGCAGTATTTTTAAGATCAGAATGTGCCATATGAGTGGAGTAGAAGATATTAATTAAGATAGACTTATTGGTACTAATTCGCAAGGATCGTCACAACTATCAGCAAATTTGCAGATGGAGATCATGTGTCTGCAAACATAGTATCCACAAAGGTTGGTTCCTACTTTTTGCTGAGGACACTGAAACTTTTTGTACAAAATTAGTCATGTATTTGTCTTGTTAGGAACAACCTAACCGGTGTTAGATGTATTATTTTTTCTTTGGACAAAATAGAAAGAGGTTTATTTAGAAGCTTGAACATTTGACTAGCGTAAGGAAAGGTATTTGCAGACTGTTGGATAAATTTTCCAAAAATAACGGATTTCAGTGTGTTACCGGAGAAACGATCTCGTGCTACAGAGGTTGTTCCGTCTTGGACAGGTTCCCTGGTTTAGTTTTCCACAATGCGAACACACTACAAATGATGATGAATTTTTACACATCAATTATTGAACCAGATATGAATGGAAATTAATTTCAACATCATAGAATTCAATACCTATCCAAGAATTGCTGAAGATGTGTCAGATCCTGAGCGTTTGTTGACTCTCTGAGAGAATCGATGTAGTAAACTGTGGTCTTTTTTGGAATAATGAATACCAATATCTAGTGATTGCTACATATTAAGAAAGCCATGAACTTGCGAATGATGTAGAAATCTGAAAGACAATTAGTGTATGCGTGGTTGTTTACTTGACTTACCGTTCATGATATGGCCAAAGAAATGATTCAGCATGGGATGTGTTTTCGAAGATACGGACGACTGTGTTAACGGCCCAGTCCCATCGGTCCTTGTCATGTAATGTTGTGACGTTTGCTAATGCAGGATCTATGAAATACACACTCTCACTTTGTCTTCTCTACGTGTTCAATCCTGTGAGAGGAATAAAATGACGTTAGTTGTTTATCATTTACAGCCTTGTATGGAGAAGTTGATCAGAGTTTGTTAAGTACTTACAAAATCAGGCATCTATAAAGAGTGGCATCGAGCACGTTGAAGTTGAAGAAGATATGTAAGTCCTCGAAACTCACATTGATGGAACCAGCATCGTGTCGGAAATGATCTCTATTGTAGTGGACTAGCAAAGCATGATGACCTGCTGACATTTGATCCATGCAATACTCATGTAACTCGCGGCAACTGGAGCTGCACTCATCAAAGTATTCACCAACAAGAAATGGCTGTCCATGGACGTAATAGCGTGCTTGAAGTACGCGTGCTTTACTTTTAGCAAGCAACAATTGTACTTCTTCATCATCCATGGCGTCAGAAATAATATTACTCCCCGATTCAAACAAGCTGCTGTTAATTTGGTTCTGGGCAATGAGTGCCTTAAGTAAGAGGCAATCATTATCTTTCCTCTTCACTCTCCCGGTGCACTTCCTCATGGTTGTGGGTGTAGCCTTTTTGGATACTTCCTTCTTGGTACTTGAAGCATTTCTGGCAGAACGTATGGTTGCCTGCACGGTAGACTGCCAAGCAGACAGTGAAGCTTGGATGGACTGTTTAGCAGATGGTTTATCTATGCCGGACCGCTGAGCTGGCGGCGCTGCTTTGACGGACTGCTGGGCTGTAGGAGCAGAGGCACCGGACTGCTGACCATGTGTTGAAGCTATGTCGGGTTTCTGCGAAGGTGGTGCCAACTTGTCGGTGTGCTGAGGAGGCCGTGCTAACGCGTTGGTTTGCTGAGCAGGAAGTGCTGATGCATTGGTATGCTGATCACACGCCTGCGGACCGACAGACTGATGAGCAGTCGGTTCTGGACCTACACACTGCTTAGCAGGCGGTTCTGAAGCATCAGACTGCTTAGTAGTCTGTTCCACCAGATTGGTCTGCTGAGCATGTGCTGCAGCTGGGTCTCCCCCCGCTGCTTCAGCGGCCGGTATGTGAACCAGTGGTGCATCATCAGCAGTTGTAGGCCTTGCCACTGGCTGCTTTGGAGTGGAGGATGACATGGCATGTACGCCACAAAGTCGGTCCGTCTGGTCACAGGTTGATGCATCACCAGCTGAGGAGCGACAGTGGTTGCTCTTGGCAGGGCTTCAGGAATCTCATCGATGAACTCTATTTCCTTTCATGGCCATTGGATGTGATGTAACAGTGTTTCTCCCAAGGTCCTTTGCTCATGGAAGTCTCCTAGGACATTCTTCAGGGCAAATTCATTGAATCCAGGCTTTACTTCAGTCACGTAGCACTTCACACAGCCCGGCTTCAATGGCACATTGTCCAAGACGAGGCTATCTTCTAAGAAGGGTGGGCAAACCCAGGCCGTTGCACATTTTAATGTACCTTCATAATGTGTAAGCACGCCCTTCAGTCTGTCTTTCATTCCAGATAGATCAAATATAGCATCATCACGAGCAGCTGCAGTCTCAGTGTCGCTGGGGTCAGTTGATGCACAGCTACTCTTGTGCAGTGTTGTCGTGCAATAAGCAGCAACATCCATGCCTGCCTCCCCTCCCATTTGTTGGCTATCTGTCAGTGTTAGAGTCTTCTGCATCATCATTGACTCCTCAACATCCTTTCGAACAGCTGGATAAATCTCCTTCTTCAACTTTTCAAACAATGCATTCTGCTTAATTTCACTCCTCACTTTTTTCATGTTGAGCCTCTCTTCTTTGCTGAGTGTGAAAGCCCTCTTGTGCGGGACATTAACGCCTATACCCCTTGCACGGCCAGGGGGCTCTTTTGTGTCCAGAGCAATGGACAGAATATCACATGGCCTTGAGTTCCTGTAGAACCTTCCAGGGATCTTGGAAGCCTCAACCATCACTTCATACAGTTTGGCGTCACGTGCGCTTTCAAAGTAATAAGTTCTATCATCACGCCTCTTTGCACGTGCCCACAAGTAGTCGCTGTGCGTTCGCCCTTGATTTCACTAAAGGTCGGACTCCCACCCGCCGCTACTGCTTCTTGGTCCTCCTGTTCCCATATCAGATTCATGCCGTAGTATCCTGCCACACCCATATGGTGGGGGTGTATGTTCTTCTTCTGAAGTTCCGATTGCTTGAAACTCTTCGCAGCAAACTCTGGAGTTGCCCTGACCCTTTTGAATTCTGCCCAGTCTGCCTTTGTAATTTGGGGGTATGCGGGGATTGGGTTCTTGCCTTCACTCAAGTACTTCTTGTACAGCATGTGCTTCCAGTTTCTCCAAGCATCGCTAGCCTTCTTCAGTGCAGCGTGTTCCACCTGCATTCTCCACTGCTCTGGAATGTTGAAGTGATCCATGATCTCCTGGACTATCCTTCGCCGTGTTTCTGTGTCAGCCTTCCGAAACCCCGGCAGATTAATGTTGAGCCTTGCCCTGCCAACAAATCCACACACACTCCCGATCCTCATACGTTCTTTATCTGGTTTAGTTGGAGCCCAGGACTTTAAATCAATCTCGGTTACTTCATATACACCTTTAGGCTAGTGTGTGGGCTTCCTTGGAGCGTTCCTCCGTGTCCTGACCAGAAGGGTAATTGCTGCAGCTCTATCCCGTTCAAGACTACTTGATCCCTCACAGTCTGCTAAAGACCTAGGGTTGTCCGAATCAGATGAAGATACATGGCCTGAATGAGTGCTGTCACTGCTACTCGGCATCTACGGAGAACACATGCGAAACTCGGGAAAGGAGGATAAGCATAAAACTAACAACTTGGTATCAAGCTTTCTAAACATGCCATGCAATAATTTAGAAAATGTATGGCTAATTTGTTAAGTTTGTGTGACTCGAGCGCCCGCGATCTATAAATAGGCAGTAACTTATTGGAACAAATACATCTTATATTTAGTAAGGAAGGTAGATAATGAACACATATATGCTCTCCGTTATTTTATAGCCAATTTGGGAACATACGGAACGGAATTGGAAGAGGGATTGCGTGGAAATATGCCTCACCACAATGGAGCGCAGCAACTATCAGGCTTCTTAATGCAAACCCGGCCGGACCACAGGAGAGGTGAGGGTTACTGCATCCATATGCTCGAGGGTGGATGGCGAGCAAACGAAGACGGCGAGGCGCAGGCCACCGCGTGTTGGGAACGGCAGTGGAGGTAGGCTTGATGCTGAAGAGCGGGCACATGGCCGGGGTGAGGACGGCGGTGCCGGGGAGGGTTCTGCTGTGGATCTGGGGGAGGGGGGAGCTGGCGAAGGAGATTGGGTGGACTAGTTGAGTGAAACGCGGGCGGATGGTGGGGGAGTGTTGGCATCCTAGGTGAAAAGGGTGAAAAATATCCCCAGTCGCGCCGCGCGCATGGAAACGCCTATGCAAATGGTTGCCTCTAAGCGCTCGTGCATAAACAGAATAGTTTTGTTTGAAATGAAGACGTGAGTTCATCGTTTCTCATCTAAATTTTTCACACGTAAACCAATCACAATTTTACCACAGGTTTGATTTGCTGGCGCATTTCAGGTCTCGTGTGCTATATGTAAGACATTTTTTGGCATTTACCATGCATGTTTGCATACAAATCAATTCCTAGCCGGACTGCATTTCCTGTCGAAAGGGATGAGGATTGTCGTTCGATCTGGGAGCATCCAACGGTGCAGACGTACGATTCGTGGGGTTTGGGTTCTGGCCAATCAGAATGCACGACTCAGATCACACGCGCAGCAAGGGGGGGCATCAGCCACGGTTTGGTAGGCACACGGCTTTCATGTGTGAACCGTATGCTATTTGAAAACAGTTTTTTTGGGAGGGGCTATTTGAAAACATGTACATGTGTTGTCGAAAGGGATGAGGATCGCCGTTCGATAAGGGGGAATCCAACGGTGCAGACATACAATCCGTGGAGTTTGGGTTCTGGCCAATCAGAACGCATGACTCAAATCGCGTGCGTGGCAGAGGGGTGGGGGGTGCATCGGCCACGGTTTAGCGGACACACGGCTTTCGTGAGTGAACCGTGTGCTCTTTGAAAACATTTACATTACCTAACATCATATTTTTGTTCGAATGAAAACACGAGTTCATCGTTTCGCCTCTAATTTTTTCCACGGTAGAAATCATGAGTATAGTGGAGAGTGTCATATACTAGTATCATGAATATACGGTAGATGTGATACTACCTTTAATTAATTATAACGCATAGTATAATACATAGAGTATAGTATATCATATATATATATATATATCATATTTATTTCCATGCATGACACTAATTAGCATCACATTTAACATGATACGGTATCTACCTACTATATGTTACTCTAACCCTCTTTATATATATTTAATTCTTTGCCACATCAGCATATACAGTTACTATTTCCGAGTGCATGACATTGTCGGCTATGATACCACCACTATGGCCAGCCTTATATAGGGGGTATCATATAGTACTATATATATAGTATGATGCATATGATACTAGTGTATGATACTACATACGTACCTTCATAGTGCATATATAGTATCATAGAGTAGTACTAGCTCCCTCTATAAACTAATATAAGAGCGTTTAGATTACTAAATAGTGACCTAAACGCTCTTATATTAGTTTATGGAGGGAGTATATATCATAGATGACCGTATTTATGGCCATGCATGACACAAAGTAGTATAGCATTATATATATATATATATATATATATATATATATATATGTTACGATATCTACCTATGTTACTGCTTCTTTGCCACATCATCATATTTTCTATTCCTGGGTGCATGATACCGGCTATGATACCCCCACTATGGCCACCCTAATAAGGCTGGTCGCAATATGGGAGTACCAAGCGGTATGATGCATGCCAACTAGACTTTTTGGATGATGTGGCACATAGTTAAATGATGAAAAGAGAGGGTGTGTGGTATCTTATCATGATACCGTGTCATATTAAATGTTGTACTACTTTGTGTCATGCAGGCATTACGGAGGTATTGCCGATCATATACTAGTATCATGCATATATACTCCCTCCTTTCCGGTTTATAGGCTTATCTCAAAATTTTAGTTTTTTCATTTTATAAGGCTCAATTTGGTTGTTCCCCATCACATGTCCAGATTCCAAGGTGCATTAAATCATTGCATGCAAGTATTAAGAGAAAGTTGACTAATGCATGTACTTTATATATGCATGCATGTATTGCAATTAATACATTGGAAAACATAAATTTTTGAGGAAAACAAAAGCATTAATTGGGTGTTCTTGCTAACTACAAAAGGTATTCCACCACTCACCATCTACCTTGGTTGGTGAGATATTTGAATTGAGCCCTATAAGGCTGGTTGTAATGGGGAGTATCATATATACTAGTAGTATATATCATGCATATATATGATAGTGTAGCTAGGATACTAGCTACTTACGTAATGCATAGTATCATAAGTTAACATCTTAAGTTGCCTTACTAATCACACAAAGTACTAGTACAACATTTAATATGACACGGTATCATGATATGATACCACATCCTCTCTTGTGTGCCACATCATCCAGAAAGTCTAGTTGGCATGCATGATACCGCTTATGATAATACCATTACAACTAGCCTAGCTAAACCGGAAAGGAGGGAGTATGAGACTAGCTAGCCACAATGGAGAGTAGTACACTGGTAACATACACATATCCCTAGACTATATATGTTACTACCTTCATAGTGGGTAGTAACATAAGTGTAGTGTCATGCAAAGCTTCATTTTTAGGTTACAGACTCATATTGCATTGGGACATGTGATGCTACAATAACTATCTAAGTTACTAAAACTATCTCTGTCCTCATTAACTTGTTACCACATAAGCAAGTTTGCTGAGTTGGACTCGGTGTTACTGCTGAAGTTACTCCCACTGTGGCTAGTCTAATACTAGCTAGTCGTCTATGATATACTAGCTACCTCACTAAGAGATGGTTAATAATACAGCCAAGGGTCGGTTATAAGAAGTTGACATGTCATATACCCAACCTCTTAGCGGGTATGTACAATAATAAGTTTTATATACGTACTAGTTTATCAATAGTTATCCCACCTTACATCCTCACAAAGTGTCTTGGGTCTCCTGTTGCAGCTGGCTCTACTAACCAAGGGCCCGCTTCTCTTCTCTTTCCTCGAACTAATAAGCACATATATATTATTCTATTCCTTATAGCCAGACTACCCACAGTGGGAGTAACATAGGTAGTAACATCACACATGTCTAGATAAAATAGATGATGTGGCAAGCAATAAATGAAGAAATGGAGGAAAGTGGATATGTGTGATGTTACTACCTATGTTACTCCCACTGTGGGTATAGTCTTACTATAGTATGAGACTACCCACAATGGTAGTAACATAGGTAGTAACATCACACATATCTAGATAAAGTAGATGATGTGGCAAGCAATAAATGAAGAAAGAGAGGAAAGTAGTAACATAGCTACTTACTAGTAGTATGAGTAACATCACATGTACATATCAAGGCAAGATGTGTCTATAGCCTAATAAATGAAGTGTTGCATGTTACCGCACATATCTGTTACTCCCCACTATAGAGGTAGTAACATAGACTAGTGTAACACATGGGCATGTTACTAGTCTATGTTACTACCCATTGTGGCTAGTCTGAGTAACATCACACATCTCAAGGCAAGATGAGTCTATAGCCTAATAAATGAAGTGTTGCATGTAACTACACATATGTTACTCCCCACTATAGAGGTAGTAACATAGACTAGTAACATTTGATGTTACTACCCATTGTGGCTAGTCTTATGTCACTCTATTGTGTACTTACTTGCTCTAATAATGCATAGTATCATAGAGTAGCTAGTATCATAGGTAGTACTTTATTTATATTGTCATGCATGACACATAGTAGCTTAACATTTATTATGATATGGTTTCATGATATGATACTTAACCCCCTCTTTCTTCATTTAATTAATTCTATGACAGCTAATCAAGATTGCCTAGTTGGCATGCATGATACTAGCTATGATACCCACTTACTATCAGCCTAGCAAAGGTGTACAGATCATTTGTGCGTCACTTTGTGAGTTTTCATCCGTTTGTTTGAGAAGCGGGGAGAAGTTTCAAACATTTCGTCCGCGAAGTGCGGCCACTGGCGTAGGCCTAGTTGGTATTTTAATTACAAAAAATTCAGATGGAGTCCGGACATCATCAAAATTGATGTGTGCCTGTGGCGTGCTCTCACGACCCCGTGGAAAAAAATTGGTAAAGTTTGGCACAAGTTTTGATGACCGCTCCTTCCAAACCGGAGCATCTCACATGAAGGATCATGGTTTTCCAAAAGGAGACTTGTCAATTCAAACTCCTGTGGCCGGTGACTTCATTGTTTGGCCTCATAACAATTTCCACGGTACGCAATCACCATTATACCACGGGTTTGATTTTCTGGCGCATCTCAGGTATCGTTAGCTATATTTAAGACATTTTTTGATATTAACGTGCATTTTGTGCATAAAAATAAAATTACAACCGAAACTGCATGTGCTATCGAAAGGGATGAAGATCGTCGTTCAATCTGGGAGCATCCAACGGTGTAGACGTACGATCTGTGGGGTTTGGGTTCTGGCCAATCAAAAAGCACGACTCAGATCATGGGCGGGGTGGTGGCGAGGTTTGGTCGGCACACGGCTTTCATCAACGAACCGTGTGCTATTCACAAACCAGATTGTATATTTTTGTTCACACATACTGTAGTGAGATCGATTGAGTGTGCTACCTCTATGATATAATAATAATAATAATAATAATAATAATAATAACAACAACAAAAAAACAGTTCATATTCATTGCCTGAGCTGACAGCATATCAAGGTCAACATATTAACGGTTCTTACATCAACAGAAAACCGGGCATAACTCACATATTCAGTACACGCGACAGTTCTAAATTGAAGGAATTAAGTTGTAGGGTATGCATAAAGACTAGTCTTACAGCTTAATTCCCATGTACATGGGGGAACTGGGATCATTAAGTTGACCCCGAATGAACTTGGGTTTTTTGATGATTTTAAACTTCTTCTCTATTGCACTGGTGCATGATCCCTTGGCTGGCAACTCATCAAATTCATCATACTCGTCCTGATCGGCAACATCGTCGACACTCAGTACCCTTCTCTTACCATGCATCGCTAAATGGTCGTTCTTATGCAAGGGGTCTTCCACAAAGAAAATCTGGGTAGCATCTCTAGCAAGAATGAATGGGTCCGCATGATATGCCATCGTTGTCCTGTTAACACAGGTCTTCCTGTACTCATCAATCCTTACCTGACCAAGAGGGATCCATGCGCACCTGAATAATGCCACCTTAACTTTCACATAGTCAAGCTCCCAAATCTCTTTGATGGTTCCATAGTATAACCTTTTATCAGCTTCATTTACAGTCATGCATTCTATTCAAATAGAGCTGTTCTGATACGAGGTCTTCTTATCACGTTCCTGAGTGTACAAAATGTATCCATTTATGTCATATGCTTGGTACATCAGCACCGTAGGTGATGGCTTTTGTGCCAACCATGTAGTAATGTCATCGATGGATCCTTGTGCCAGACGATTCTTCAGCCATTCGGCGTAGTTCTTAGTGTGCTCCTTCATCTCCACCTCTGATGAAGGCACCATTGGTAAGAATCTTTGGCATATCTCTGCCAAGTGTTCTTCGGCATAAGCGATGAGAACTGGGCTGTTAAGTAGTTCCATCAAATGGGCTTTCTCTGCCAATTCTCCGGGTGCAGCCATTTGCGTGCCAGCAAGGACTGGCTTACCTTTTAGCCTTCCCTCGTGGAGAGAGAGGGGAAAACCTATAGGTCTTTGTTTCATGTATTCGGTGCAAAACTCAACCACCTCCTCCGCGGTATAACCTTGTAGGATGCTTGCCTATGGATGGTTTCGGTTCCGACAAAAGTGCTTCAGGATTCCCATGAACCTCTCAAAGGGATACATGTTGCGAAGAAACACAGGACCATAATACTTTATCTCGTCGACAAGGTGCACAGTGAGATGGACGATGATATCAAAGAATGACGATGGGAAAAACATCTCTAGGTTGGACAATATCCTGGCAATATCATCTTGCATATGATCCAACTCTTCAGGATCTACAACTTTCTGCCATAGTTGGTTGAAGAAATCACAGAGGTCAATGAGTGTGTTTCTTATATCTTTGTCCATCAGATTCCTGATGGCCACCGGGAGGATTTGTGTCAACATTACGTGGCAATCATGTGACTTCATGTGTCCCAACTTCATTTTACCCTGCAGCCATGTCGAGCGATAGCGAGGACGACAGTTCGGCCAGCAGTTTGGCGCCCGATGATAGGTCAACATTGGAATCATCCCGCTCGTCTTCCATGTGTCCGGTGTTGAGCCGAGACCTCGATTATATCTGGTTCATGGAAGGTACGCCGCCTCCGGAGTCATCAGACGACAACCAGGCGGACGAGGAGCTGTCGGAGGATGAAGAAGAGGACGACGATGATGATGAGGAGGAATGGTCAAACAAGGAGGAGGACGATGACAACAGCAACGACGATGATGATGGTGGCGGCAATGAAAAGCCAACGATCAGCGGCAAGAAGCGTCCTTGCCAAGATGATGTCGCGGGGCCATCCAACAAGAACAACAAGAAGAAGGACTAAATTAAGCAGACTATATATCTCTCTGTTTATCCTTTCAATCTCATTGCAGACGGTTAGTAATATGTATTCAACAGAGATCTTCTACATTATCGCCAACGGGTTGGTTTGTTGAACTGTGTGCCCTGATGAGCACACAATTTACAAAAAAAGACCGCATGGGCTGTCTATAATGATCGCACACAATTCTGATTACCGACCTGTTTGCCGGGTATCACACACATCTTGTTACGCCGAATTGTTTGTGTTCACCTCACTCATCGCAAATGGTTCATCAGAGTGA
Source organism: Triticum aestivum (assembly GCF_018294505.1). Lineage (NCBI taxonomy): Eukaryota > Viridiplantae > Streptophyta > Magnoliopsida > Poales > Poaceae > Triticum > Triticum aestivum. The sequence continues at coordinate 255,186,625 of NC_057807.1, forward strand.
ACTGTATGCCGCATATCGCACACACCTTGATCTGGCTGCCCGTTTCTGTTGTTCTTTCTCATCGCGAACAGTTTGTACAGATCAATCGTATGCCCCTCATCTGTCACGCCCACTATGCGATACTATCCTAAAGAGACTCAAAGGTCCCACCAAGGATAGAACCGCATATTGATACGCTTTTGCAAGGTGGATATCATTACATCAACATTACATAAATAGATAGGGATACATACAAAAGGCATACAATGCCACACGAATACATCATCATCTTACATAAGAGCACCATCCGACTACGGATGAAACACAAATAGAAACTCAAACGACATCCACCCTGCTAGCCCAGGTTGCCGACCTGGAACCTATCCCCTGATCAAAGAAGAAGCAGAAGAAGAACTCCAAAACAAGTAACCATCGCTCTCGCGTCATGATCATTGCATAAATCTGTACCTGCAACTGTTGTTGTAGTAATCTATGAGCCACAAGGACTCGGCAATCCCATTACCATGGGTATCAAGACTAGTAAAGCTTAATGGGTAAGGAAGGGGTAAAGTGGTGAGGTTGCAGCAGCGACTAAGCAAAGTATGGTGGCTAACTTACGCAAACAAGAGCGAGAAGAGAAGCAAAGGAACGGTCGTGAAGCTAGCAATGATCAAGAAGTGATCCTGAACTCCTACTTATGTTAAACATAACCCAGAAACCGTGTTCACTTCCCGGACTCCGCCCAAAAGAGACCATCACGGCTACACACGTGGTTGATGCGTTTTAATTCGGATCTGGTGTCAAGTTATCTACAACCGGACATTAAAAAATTCCCATCTGCCACATAACCGCGGGCACGGCTCTCGGAAGTTTATAACCCTGCAGGGGTGTCCCAACTTAGCCCATGATAAGCTCTCGCGATCAACGAAGGATATACCTTCTCCCAGGAAGACCCGATCAGTCTCGGAATCCCGGTTTACAAGACATTTCGACAATGGTAAAACAAGACCAGCAAGACCGCCCGATGCGCCGAAAATCCCGATAGGAGCTGCACATATCTCGTTCTCAGGGTAACACCGGATGAGCAATCCATACAACTAAAACAGGACCTCAAGTTTCCCTGAGGGGGCGCTGCAAAGGGCTCTAGTTCGGACCAGCACTTAGAGAAGCACTGGCCCGGGGGGGCTAAAATAAAGATGACCCTCGGGCTCCGGAAACCCAAGGGAAAAAGGGCTAGGTGAGGCAAATGGTAAAACCAAGGTTGGGCCTTGCTGGAGGAGTTTTATTCAAAGCGAACTGTCAAGGGGATCCCATAAATCACCCAACCGCGTAAGGAAAGCAAAATCCGGGAACATAACACCGGTATGACGGAAACTAGGGCGGCAAGAGTGGAAGAAAACACCAGGCATAAGGCCGAGTCTTCCACCCTTTACCAAGTATATAGATGCATTAATTAAATAAGAGATATTGTGATATCCCAACATAATCCTGTCCACCATGGAGCAATCTTCAATTTCACCTGCAACTAACAACGCTATAAGAGGGGCTGAGCAAAGCGGTAACATAGCCAAGCAACGGTTCGCTAGGAAGGGTGAAAAAGGTTAGAGGCTGACATGGCAAATTGGGAGGCTTGAAGAGCAAAAGATAGGTCGCGCATCATAGCGATAGAACGAAGCAACTAGCATAGCAATGATAGTGATGAGATCCAGGGTGACGGTCATCTTGCCTGAAATCCCGCAGGTAAGAAGAACGAGTCCATGAAGAAGACGAACAGATGAAGATGAACAAAGCGTAGACGAACGAATCCTCACGATCGCAACAATGACATGATGCACAACCAAGCATGATGCATGACAAGGCTACATGAAGCTACTCATGGCAAGAGATGATGCATACAATGGCAACACATCAAAGCAAGTTTAAATGAGGCCGGAAACAACATATAACAATTCCGGTAAGTCCTCATATGCAAATTTAGAAGTTGGTCCAGAACTGAATAAACCTTACGTTCAAGTTGTTAAACAGCAAGTTAAGATGCACCAAGATGATCTACACGAGATTCTAGTCAAGTTACATATAAAGTTTATTTAATTCGGAGCTACGGCCTAGAAGATATGAGCAAAACAAGTTAAACATGGCATTGATGCAAAATGCATCCAAACATCAAGCAAAAACTCTCAAAACATGGATGCAACATGATAATATGAAACTACATGCAAAAACAAGCAAGTTTCATATGGAGCACACTCAAAACGGAGCAACGGTTCAACACATACACTCTATACAAGTTTAAAGGACAAGCTGTCCAAAATAGCAACTAGGCATCTTACAAGCATCAAAACAATATGCTACATCACCTCAACATAAGAACAAAAGGCATGGGCATAAATTACAGGTAAAGCATGACAAAACATGAACACTGAGCTATCTCAAGAAATCACTAGAACATGCTCAAAAGGTCATGGCAAGATTGCAAATAATAACAGTTTCAGTCATTAGCAGAAATAACATCAGGTTGCAATATTTAGAGCTATCAAACAACATGTTACTGGAACTTATCATGGCAAACAAAGGCATGGCATGAATCTAATAATTGCATATAACAAAAGTCCCTTACTGACCATGAGCCAAAAGGGCACAGAAAATATGATGGCACCCATGTAAACATGGCAAATGATATGTCAGATTCATACATGGCAGGAACAACAATAAGTAGGCATGTTGGTGAGCTTGAACCACTCACCACAGAGCAATACATGGCATGACAAGGAAACCAACAGTAAGAAGACATGTTTATGAAGCTAAGAATGGCAAGAGCAAGTTCATAGTGTGCATGGATCACTAGCAAAGCTCATGCCGAAACTGAACTTTATGTTTATAGGCTGACAACAACATTATTTAGCAAGTTTGGAGCAAGATTAGAACAAGTTACAGTAGGCTATAAATGCAACCAGGGGAATTAATGGATAGAGCAGGACATGTATAACAAAACATCCTTATTGAACATCTCCAGATTATGCATAGAATGACTTGTAGAAGCAGGTTTACATAGCATCATGATATAGCAGAAACAGCCTAGCAAAACAGCAACAGCAAGTACCCTACTTCACGAGCTTGATTCCCTCAGTACAAGAGTCACAAAAATACAATACAAGCACCCCTGCAAAGATGGCATGATGTAGTACAAAACACATGTAGAGCTCATGCACATAGGATGCACACACAAAATGTAACAAAAAAGACAAATCATAAAGTTATAACAGTTTCAGCAGATTAACATCATATAGCACTCTTGCAATGATGATTTGGGCATCAAGATGGCCTCAAATGAAGATGACACAATGTAACGAAATGAAGAGCATCTCACAGCGAACATTTTGATATATTATGCACGTAAAATGGAGCAGTATGCAGCAAGCTATGATGCGATGAACATGGGCACAAAATGTTACAGAAAATGACTTGGGGAAAAATCGGGGTCAAACTCAAACGGATCTAGGGTTGCACGCTTCACGAGGATCGCCGGAGACCGGGACGCGGCGGCCGGAGTTTGTCGCCGCGGGGGAGGAAGAAGGGCGGTGAGGCTCTCCCGGGCCGGATCACGCCGGATCCGGCCGGTGGCGAGCCGGAGGGGCGACGGGAGAGGCACGGCGGAGGGCTTGGTTCGGGGCGGGCTCGGGCGCCCGAGGGGCAGCGACGGCGAGGCAGGGCGCTGCCGGCGTGGC
>NC_057807.1:255190685-255193488 GCF_018294505.1 Triticum aestivum
CGGCGGACTCCTCGCCGGCGGTGGCCGGAGACGGAGGAGTCGAATGGGCCGGGCGGCGGCGCTCGGGCGGCGCGGATCGGGACGGGCGGCGGCGCTCGGGCCCCGGATGGGCTCGGACGGGCCCGACCCAGGCCTGGCGGGCCAGCGGCGGCGCGCGGTGGCCGTGGCCACGTGGTGTCCGCGGGTTGGACGGGAGCGGCGGCGCGATTTCGTCCGGCCGTCGGCGGACATGTGCGGCGGCGCGGAGGGAGGAAAGAGCTAGGGTTAGGGGATTCATCCACGAAAAATGGAGTGAGAGGACCTATTTATAGATTCTGGGAGCTAGGAGAGTCCAAATAAGGAGCGGTTTTCGGCCACGCGATCGTGATCGAACGACCGAGAGCATGGAGGGGGTTAGGATGGGTTTTGGGCAAATTTGCAGGAGGTGCTGGGCTGCAAACAAAAGAGGCTTTTACGGTTACCCGGTTAACCGTTGGAGTATCAAACGGACTCCAAATGGCACGAAACTTGACAGGCGGTCTACTGGTGGTGTACCAAGGCCGCTTGGCAAACCTCGATTCATTCTGATAATGTTTAACACCCGCTCACAAAAAGAGACAAGAAGGGGACGCCGGAGGACATTGGAGCGCTGGATTGCAAAACGGACAACGGGGAAAATGCTCGGATGCATGAGACGAACATGTATGCAAAATGAGATGCACATGATGACATGATAAAATGCAACACGCAAGCAAATGACATGGCAACAACGGCGAATAACTGGCAGACACCTGGCGCATCAAATCCGGGGCATTACAACACTCCTCCACAAACAAGAGATCTCGCCCCGAGATCTTAGGACCGAAACAGAAGGGAAAAGGGAAGAGGTGAAGCAAGAACTCAAGAGAAAAGATGAACAAAGTCAAGAGCACTCGGTTAGAAAAGATGAACGGCGAATATGACGAGAATCGAATGCTCGTGGAAACAAGATAGACTCTGAAATCACTCCGGTTAGAACGGGATAAGAAACGAATAAGACTGAAAGGATTTAGGCAGCACTCCGGCTGAAACATGGAGGAATAGAACACGAGCTTGAGAGGGTGGAATGATACTTGATGAAGACATGACACAAAACCTCCGAAAAGAATTGAAAGAGTTGAATGAAAAGAACGGAGAAGAAAATTACAACTTGTGCCACGAATGAAATAGAAAGCATCTTTAGAAGGAAGGTTTAAACGAAGTTGTTGAGAAAATCAACAACGAAAATAATAAACTTGTTGTGGTCTTATAGGTAAGATCTCAGATCATAAGGTGATAGCCGGCCACAAACGGAAATGATTGGATAGCTGAGAGGAACGAAGAAATGCAAAACTCCACTTCAAAGAATACGGAGAATTAATTACACTTCGAGACTCGAGAAGAAAGATACTTGAACTCCACCAACACGAATCTTGATGAACTCTTGAGGAATGAATTAAATCATGAAGAACCACCATGAAGAACTCCGGTGACAAAAGGATGATGAGATAGAGTGAAGGATGAAAGAATAAGATGAGCCTTGCGATGATTTAGATGGATGTTTCGACGACATGGCCGAGGAAATTGAACTCCGGAAAAGAAAAGATGAAAACACTTAGAACTAGAATTTATTCATCCAGGACAAACTCCGAAGGAAGGGATTAATCACTTGGATGAAACAAGAATAAGAATTATGTCATGCCTATCCTTCATCAATTTAAATTGATGACAAGCAATGGATTTGGCATACTACTTATTCTCGTAGAAAGGATTAAGAGAGATATAGCGCAAACTTGAGAAGGTCTTCATGAACCACTGGTAGGATTGAAAAGAACGAATGAATTAATATGATAATCAAGGAAAAAGAATCTTGAACGAACCACCGTAAGAATTCGAAAATGAATGACGAAGGAGAATGAATCACCGTAAGAAATGACAATGAACGAAGAAAAGAGAAAGAATCACCGGGAAGAATTAGAAGAACAAATATGCTTGAGGGGATTTAGATGTAAAAGAACAAAGAGATCATGAGCTGATTAAAGAACACTTGAACGAAGCACCGGGATAATTGGATAACGGTAGCTGAAATGTGAGGACGACAAATACTTCTGGAATGATGGCCTCCGGTGAAAAGAAATGGAAAAACAACTCCTAACATGCTCCGGATGGGTAAGCAAAGGAATATCTGACAAATGGAATAATTCGAGACTGATAACATGAAGCTAGAACCGCGAATCTTCGAGAGGACGGGCAGAATTTAGGGGAAAACTCTTCTTCGATCTTCAAATGACGATGAGAAAAACACCACCAAAATTACTGAGATACTACGGAAGAATGAAAAGCAAAGAGGTTGAGCCACCAATGAAATGATTTGAAATCAATCTTGGAAAAGGCATGTGACTGATGAAATTCATACTTACGTCAAACTTCAAAATGATTTGAGAATAGCTCCGGGAAATTAGAAGAGTCAGGTAAGATCCTGGGAAAAGACCTGTGGGTTAGGGTCCACTAAAAGAAAACACCATTGGAAAGGATTGTTGAAGAGGTAGATGATGCGCCGGAATGATTGAAATATTTGAATGATGTGACAACCTCGAATTAATTCGAACACAGACGAATCTCCTGAGATGTCTTGACCACTCCGGAAAGATAAACTGGCGAGAGGCGAACGAGCAAGGAAAACACTTGATCCTAGAAAAGAATGTGATCAACCCGAAAAAAACTTGAATTGAGTGCATTGGAAAAGAGATGAAGACTGTCACACAAAAGAGAATTCACCGGTTGAAATAATTTATGAAAGACTGAA
>NC_057807.1:255193787-255198032 GCF_018294505.1 Triticum aestivum
AATTGATGGTCGAAAGAGACTCAGGCTCCGGGAAGAAGAAGGGTGGGAGGGCGGGAAAACAAAGGCAACTTGGAAAGGGGAACCGATGAATATCTTGAAGAGAAAACACCGGTTGAAATCATTGTGGAAAGAAAGCAAAGACTTCGCACGAGTAGGATGGATACTCGATTACGGATTCCGGTTCCGAGAAGAAGAAGGGAGGGCGGGTGGGAAAAACAAAGACAACTTCGGACCGGGAAAAACAACGACGTCAGAGGAAGAACTGAGGATTGATCTCGCGAAAGACAAAGAGCTTCGGGACGACTTGACGAGAGATGCACCGGACAAAAGAGGATGGACAACTCACGAAACTAACCACGTGATACTAAAGAAAAATTTGAACGGGAAGAGGAGTAGTTCAAAACACCTACGTCAAGATTCCTCACCAGAGCGACGAAGGGGCTGAGGAGTAAAAAGAATTCCTGCTCTCCGATATAACTAGACTCCGATAACAGTTTTCTTCTAGACTCAACAACGACCAAACTACATGATCAATCAAGGGGGCTCCTAAGGTAGGTCGAGGCTCTCATACCAACTTGTCACACCCAATATGCGATACTATCCTAAAGAGACTCAAAGGTCCCACCAAGGATAGAACCGCATATTGATACGCTTTTGCAAGGTGGATATCATTACATCAACATTACATAAATAGATAGGGATACATACAAAAGGCATACAATGCCACACGAATACATCATCATCTTACATAAGAGCACCATCCGACTACGGATGAAACACAAACAGAAACAAAAACGACATCCACCCTGCTAGCCCAGGCTGCCGACTTGGAACCTATCCCCTGATCAAAGAAGAAGCAGAAGAAGAACTCCAAAACAAGTAACCATCGCTCTCGCGTCATGATCATTGCATAAATCTGCACCTGCAACTGTTGTTGTAGTAATCTGTGAGCCACAAGGACTCAGCAATCCCATTACAATGGGTATCAAGACTAGCAAAGCTTAATGGGTAAGGAAGGGGTAAACTGGTGAGGTTGCAGCAGCGACTAAGCAAAGTATGGTGGCTAACTTACGCAAACAAGCGCGAGAAGAGAACCAAATGAAGGGTCGTGAAGCTAGCAATGATCAAGAAGTGATCCTGAACTTCTACTTACGTCAAACATAACCCAGAAACTGTGTTCACTTCCCGGACTCCGCCGAAAAGAGACCATCACGGCTACACACGCGGTTGATGCATTTTAATTCGGATCTGGTGTCAAGTTATCTACAACCGGACATTAACAAATTCCCATCTGCCACATAACCGCGGGCACGGCTCTCGAAAGTCTATAACCCTGCAGGGGTGTCCCAACTTAGCCCATGATAAGCTCTCGCGATCAACGAAGGATATAACTTCTCCCAAGAAGACCCGATCAGTCTCGGAATCCTGATTTACAAGACATTTCGACAATGGTAAAACAAGACCAGCAAGACCGCCCGATGCGCCTACAATCCCGATAGGAGCTGCACATATCTCGTTCTCAGGGAAACACCGGATGAGCAATCTGTACAACTAAAACCAGACCTCAAGTTTCCCTGAGGGGGCGCTGCAAAGGGCTCTAGTTCAGACCAGCACTTGTAGAAGCACTGGCCCGGGGGGGCTAAAATAAAGATGACCCTCGGGCTCCGGAAACCCAAGGGAAAAGGGGCTAGGTGGGGCAAATGGTAAAACCAAGGGTGGGCCTTGCTGGAGGAGTTTTATTCAAAGCGAACTGTCAAGGGGGTCCCATAGATCACCCAACCGCGTAAGGAACGCAAAATCCGGGAACATAACACCGGTATGACAGAAACTAGGGTGGCAAGAGTGGAACAAAACATCAGGCATAAGGCCGAGTCTTCCACCCTTTACCAAGTATATAGATGCATTAATTAAATAAGAGATATTGTGATATCCCAACATAATCCTGTCCACCATGGTGCAATCTTCAACTTCACCTGCAACTAACAATGCTATAAGAGGGGCTGAGCAAAGCGGTAACATAGCCAAGCAACGGTTCGCTAGGAAGGGTGAAAAAGGTTAGAGGCTGACATGCCAAATTGGGAGGCTTGAAGAGCAAAAGATAGGTAGCGCAGCATAGCGATAGAACAAAGCAACTAGCATAGCAATGATAGTAATGAGATCCAGGGTGACAGTCATCTTGCTTGAAATCCCGCAAGGAAGAAGAACGAGTCCATGAAGAAGACGAACAGATGAAGATGAACAAAGCGTAGACGAACGAATCCTCACGATCGCAACGAAACGGGAACTATCGAGAAGAAGCACACAACATGGTAAACACACCACACATATACATGACATGATGCACAACCAAGCATGATGCATGACAAGGCTACATGAAGCTACTCATGGCAAGAGATGATGCATACAACGGCAACACATCAAAGCAAGTTTAAATGAGGCCGGAAACAACATATAACAATTCCGGTAAGTCCTCATATGCAAATTTAGAAATTGGTCCAGAACTGAATAAACCTTATGTTCAAGTTGTTAAACAGCAAGTTAAGATGCACCAAGATGATCTACACGAGATTCTAGTCAAGTTACATATAAAGTTTATTTAATTCGGAGCTACGGCCTAGAAGATATGAGCAAAACAAGTTAAACATGGCATTGATGCAAAATGCATCCAAACATCAAGCAGACACTCTCAAAACATGGATGCAACATGATAATATGAAACTACATGCAAAAACAAGCAAGTTTCATATGGAGCACACTCAAAACGGAGCAACGGTTCAACACATACACTCTATACAAGTTTAAAGGACAAGCTGTCCAAAACAGCAACTAGGCATCTTACAAGCATCAAAACAATATGCTACAGCACCTCAACATAAGAACAAAAGGCATGGGCATAAATTACAGGTAAAGCATGACAAAACATGAACACTGAGCTATCTCCAGAAATCACTAGAACATGCTCAAAAGGTCATGGCAAGATTGCAAATAATAACAGTTTCAGTCATTAGCAGAAATAACATCAGGTTGCAATATTTAGAGCTATCAAACAACATGTTACAGGAACTTATCATGGCAAACAAAGGCATGTCATGAATCTAATAATTGCATATAACAAAAGTCCCTTACTGACCATGAGCCAAAAGGGCACAGAAAATATGATGGCACCCATGTAAACATGGCAAATGATATGTCAGATTCATACATGGCAGGAACAACAATAAGTAGGCATGTTGGTGAGCTTGAACCACTCACCACAGAGCAATACATGGCATGACAAGGCAACCAACAGTAATAAGACATGTTTATGAAGCTAAGAATGGCAAGAGCAAGTTCATAGTGTGCATGGATCACTAGCAAAGCTCATGCCGAAACTGAACTTTATGTTTACAGGCTGACAGCAACATTATTTAGCAAGTTTGGAGCAAGATTACAACAAGGTACACTAGGCTATAAATGCAACCAGGGGCATTAATGGATAGAGCAGGACATGTATAACAAAACATCCTTATTGAACATCTCCAGATTATGCATAGAATGGCTTGTAGAAGCAGGTTTACATAGCATAATGATATAGCAGAAACAGCCTAGCAAAATAGTAACAGCAAGTACCCTACTTCACGAGCTTGATGCACTCAGTACAAGAGTCACAAAAATACAAGACAAGCACCCCTATAAAGATGTCATGATGTACTACAAAACACATGTAGAGCTCATGCTCATAGGATGCACACACAAAATGCAACGAAAAAGACAAATCATAAAGTTATAACAGTTTCAGCAGATTAACATCATATAGCACTCTTGCAACAATGATTTGGGCATCAAGATGGCCTCAAATGTACATGACACAATGTAACGAAATGAAGAGCATCTCATAACGAACATTTTGATATATTATGCACGTAAAACGGAGCAGTATGCAGCAAGTTATGATGCGATGAACATGGGCACAAAATGTTACAGAAAATGACTTGGGGAAAAATCGGGGTCAACCTCAAACGGATCTAGGGTTGCACGCTTCACGAGGATCGCCGGAGACCGGGACGCGGCGGCCGGAGTTCGTCGCCGCGGGGGAGGAAGAAGGGCGGTGAGGCTCTCCTGGGCCGGATCACGCCGGATCCGGCCGGTGGCAAGCCGGAGGGGCGACGGGGGAGGCGCGGCTGAGGGCTTGGCGCGGAGCGGGCTCGGGCGCCCGAGGGGCAGCGGCGGCGAGGCAGGGCACTGCCGGCGTGGCGCGGGAGGCGC
>NC_057807.1:255198466-255202926 GCF_018294505.1 Triticum aestivum
GGCCCCGGATGGGCTCGGCCGGGCCCGACCCGGGCCTGGCGGCCGGCGGCGGCGCGCGGTGGCTGGGGCCACGTGGCGTCCGCGGGTTGGACGGGAGCGGCGGCGCAATTTCGTCCGGCCGTCGGCGGACATGTCCGGCGGCGCGGAGGGAGGAAAGAGCTGGGGTTAGGGGATTCATCCGCGAAAAATGGAGGGGGGGGGACCTATTTATAGATTCTGGGAGCTAGGAGAGTCCAATTGAGGAGCGGTTTTCGGCCACGCGATTGTGATCGAACTACCGAGAGCATGGAGGGGGTTAGGGTGGGTTTTGGGACACTTTGAAGGAGGTGCTGGGCTGCAAACAAAAGAGGCTTTTACGGTTACCCGGTTAACCGTTGGAGTATCGAACGGACTCCAAATGGCACGAAACTTGACAAGCGGTCTACCGGTGGTGTACCAAGGCCACTTGGCAAACCTCGATTCATTCCGAGAACGTTTAACACCCGCTCACGAAAAGAGACAAGAAGGACATAGGAGCGCCGGATTGCAAAACGGACAACGGGGAAAATGCTCGGATGCATGAGACGAACATGTATGCAAAATGAGATGCACATGATGACATGATAAAATGCAACACGCAAGCAAATGACATGGCAACAACGGCGAATAACTGGCAGACACCTGTCGCATCAAATCCGGGGTGTTACATCATCGCACACGCAACTATAATCTGAACCGTGTTTGATGTATCATTCATCGCAAATATTTTGCATCATTTCTGACGGTTTTCATACATCACCGTTTGCGATTATTGCATCGCACACAGTTTCTCGAAGGGTCTCTGATCGTAGTGTCGCGTTAGCAACATCCTGCAGTGGTGCATCTAGCTTCTTGCTATGGACCTGTAGGTCTGTGGTAAACTTATCACAGATCATTGGAAGGGTAACAAGGATGATGTAGAACCCCTCCATGATCGATTCCCCCTCTGATAGAGTACCGGAGATGGCCTCCAGATGGGATCTCGGAAGAACAGAAACTTGCGGCGGTGGAAAAAGTGTTTCAGGTGGATCTCTGATGTATTAAGAATATTTGAGAATTTATAGAAGTGGAATTAGGTCAAGATGTGCCAAGAGGGGCCCACAAGCCCGGAGGAACCCCCTAGGGCGCGCCTGGTGAGCTTGTCGCTCCCCTATGGCTCGTCTGCTCTTCTCTCGAACCTTCTAGGGTCTCTCTTGGTCCAGAAAAAATCATCAAAATGTTGCATAGCATTTGGACTCCGTTTGGTACTGATTTTCTGCAAAGCCAAAAACAAGCAAAAAACAACAACTAGCACTGGGCACTAGGCACTAGGTTAATAGGTTAGTCCCAAAAAATGATATATAATTGCATTCAATTGCATATAAGACATCCAAGATTGATACTATAATAGCATGGAACAATAAAAAAATATAGATACGTTGGAGACGTATCAAGCGGCAACTTGCTCTGCCTGGTTAGGGGAGGGAGGTGGAGTAGTGAGCTACCTCGCTCATATCTGGTGGGCTCGGAGGAGCCACCCAGACGGCTTTTATGCCAGAGAACTGCTCTTCCTGCTCGTCGGATGCCATTGAAAGGCTGGAGAAAATGATGGAAGGAGGACATGGGGAGCGGCGGAGTGGTACGATTCTTGCTCGCGTCTGGCCTCCTTTAAATAGTGGGAGGTAAGGAGGAGCTTGCCCAGAGTTGTGTTTAATGTCGGCCCGCTCGTGAACGGACATGTGGCTGGAGTAGGTTTCTTAGCTTCCATGCGGGTTTATTGGAGGCGTTTTAATGAGGCAAGGGGATGCGTTCAGCCGGACATGCAGCGGGCGGCGTCCTTGAACGCTGATGACCCGCAAGTATAGGGGATTAATCGTAGCCCTTTCGATAAGTAAGAGTGTCGAACCCCAACGAGGAGCAGAAGGAAATGACAAGCGGATTTCAGCAAGGTATTTTCTGCATGCACTGAAATTGTCGGTAACAGGTAGTTTGATAGCAAGATAATTTGTCACGGGCAATAAATAGTAATGGTAAAAAAAAGTGCAGCAAGGTAGCCTTATCCTTTTTGTAGCAAAGGACAGGCCGGAACGGTCTCTTATATTAAGCAAAGCGTTCTTGAGGACACACGGGAATTTCATCTAGTCACTTTCATCATGTTTGTTTGATTCGCGTTCGCTACTTTGATAATTTGATATGTAGGTGGACCGGTGCTTGGTGATGACGATGGTCGTATGGCCCTGAGCTCCTGGCATTCATTGGTGTTGTGGCTGTGCAGGTTGTGGTAAGCGCAGAAGGGCCGACCGTTCTTGGAAGATTCTGGCTGGTCGCGCCCATGCTTCGTGTTTGGCTCCGCCGCAAGTACGGCAGCTCCCTTGCACTTCACATCTTTGGCTTTGGCCTTCTTCTCCTCTAGGTCTGCAGCTGGGAGCTCAAGAAGGGAAAGACGTCCCTCCTCAGCTCTAGCGCACCTGGTCACCAAGTTAAACATCTCCAGAGCGGTACACAGATCTTCATGGATGGCGAGCTCTTCTTTCACCTTGATGTCGCGGACGCCGTCGGAGAAGGCCGAGATGATGTCCTCGTCCGTAATCTTGGGGATATTGAGGTGAACGCTATTGAAATGATGGATGTACTTTTGCAGGGTCTCTCCTGGTTGCTGCTTGATGTGGCGCAGGTCACCCACGGCCGGGGGAGGGGGGGGGGAGGTCGCGAGTGCCCTGGAAGTTGGCGACGAAGTGTTCGCGCATCTCGCCCCAGGAGAAGATCGAACCCGCGGGTAGGTTCAGGAGCCAAGAGTGGGCTCCGTCCTTGAGGGCCATAGGGAACCAGTTCGCCATGACCTTCTCGTCGCCGTTGGCTGCCTCGATGCTGAGCTCGTAGAGCTATAGGAACTCCATGGGGTCGGGGGTGCCGGCGTAGCGAGGTGGCAGGTCCGGCTTGAACTTGCCGGGCCAGACGACGCTGCGCAGCTCGGGTGAGAAGGCGCGGCAGCCGGCCGTGGCGACTGGCGCATGTGGAGGAGGTAGAACGCGGTCTTGGCGTGCTTGGGCCGCTACCACGAGCGGTGCGCGGTCCGGGCGCGGGGGACGACTTTGACGCGGTGGTGCCATGAGCGGAGGAGCGTCTCCCTGAGGCGGAGGGACCTCCCGGCAGCTTCCTTCTTCACGCACAGGCACTCGGCGCGGGGGGTCGCGGCGCGGGGCTACGGGTCTTGGCGCCAAGGCACCGTCTTGGTGCTGAGGTGGCGGAGGCGCTCCGTGGGCCACGCCGCCCGCCGCTGGTGGAGGGCGAGGCAGCGAGAGGGATGGTGCAGGAGAGCCCCCAGCGGCGCTGAGGAGCTCAGCGATGCGGGCGAGCCAATCTCCGTAGAGGTCGTCGACCGGGCAGTAGCGCAGGAGCTCGCGCGCCGTGAGCAGCACGGTTCGCACGTCCCGCCGCACCGGGGGGTGCAACGACGAGGCCTGCTGCTCGTTGCCCGCCGGGCCTGTGGCGGCGTTGGCGGCTGGTGACGGAGAACGACGGGGAGGCCTGCCGACAGGAGCGGTCTGAGCGACGCGGGCGGCGAGGGCGGCCTGACACTCAGCGCGAGCCTTCCGTGCATCAGACATGGATTCGACGAAGAGGTGGATCACGGATCGATGGAGAGAAAGCTTCAGCGCACCCCTACCTGGCGCGCCAAATGTCGGATTACGGGTTTGGGCAAAACCCTTGAGGTTCGAACTCTGGGGTGTGCACGAAGATTTCTCCCTATTGCAAGCACACTCGCAATCGATCCAAGCCTAACTACGCAAGGTCGCAAAGAACACAAGGACACAAGATTTATACTGGTTCAGGCCACCATTGTGGTTAATACCCTATTCCGGCGCGTGGTGGTGGATTGACTCTTGAGCTATGGATGAACAATACAAGGGCAGAACAACCTCCGGAGGAGAGGTGTTCTTTTGCTACTTGAGCTGGAGATGGTGGTGTGTGTGTGTCTGATTCTGGATCAGCTCTTCATCCCCTCTTGGTCTGCGATCCCTTTTATCCGATGCCTCCTACTGTGATGGATAGCCCTATTTATAGAGGCCCCGGTCCTCTTCCCAAATATTGAGCGGGAAGGGATCCCACAATGGCCAAATTCGAAGGGAGACAAGTAGTACAACTTATCCTGACTAAAGGTGGTTGATACGTCTCCAACGTATCTATAATTTATGAAGTATTCATGCTATTGTATTATCCATCCTTGATGTTTAATGGGCTTTTATATGTGGTTTTATATGATTTTTGGGACTAACCTATTAACCTAGATCCCAGTGCCAGTTTCTGTTTTCTCATTGTTTTTGAGTTTGACAGAAAAGGAATATCAAACGGAGTCCAATTGACGTGCCAATTTTTGATGATTTTTTATGGACCAAAAGAAGACTCCGAAGTAAAAGAGTTGGGCCAGGAGAGTCCCGAGGCGCCCATGAGGGTGGGGGGCG
>NC_057807.1:255203187-255226508 GCF_018294505.1 Triticum aestivum
CTCGGGCACCTCCTTGACATGAGACCGATGCCAAAAATTCCTATAAATACATAAACCTCGGAAAATTAACCTAGATCAGGAGTTCCGCCGCCGCAAGCCTCTGTAGCCATGAGAAATCAATCTAGGCCCTCTCTGGCACCCTGCCGGAGGGGGCCATCATCACCGGAGGCCATGGAGGAGGATCCCGGAGGGGCCATCATCGCCATGAAGGCCAAGGACCAGAGGGAGAACCTCTCCCCATCTAGGGGAGAAGCCATGGAGGAGGAAGCACAAGGGGGAGAACCTCTCCTCCTCTCTCTCGGTGGTGCCGGAGTGCCATTGGGAGGGGAATCATCGCCGCGGTGATCGTCTTCATCAACATCACCATCATCATCACCATCCTCATCTATTTTACGCGGTCCACTCTCACGCACCCCGCTGTAATCCCTACTTGAACATGGTGCTTTATGCCACATATTATGATCCAATGATGTGTTGCCATCCTATGATGTTTTGAGTAGATATCCTTTGTCTTTGGGTTGATTGATGATCTAGATTGGTATGAGTTGTATGTTTTATTTTGGTGATGTCCTATTGTGCCCTCCGTGTCGCGCAAGCGTGAGGGATTCCCGCTGTAGGGTGTTGCAATACGTTCATGATTCGCTTATAGTGGGTTTCTTGAGTGACAGAAGCATAAACCCGAGTAAGGGGGTTGTTGCGTATGGGATAAAGGGGACTTTATATGTTAATGCTATGGTTGGGTTTTACCTTAATGATCTTTAGTAGTTGTGGATGCTTGCAAGAGTTCCAATCATAAGTGCATATGATCCAAGAAGAGAAAGTATGTTAGCTTATGCCTCTGCCTCTTATGAAATTGCAATGACGACCACCGGTCTTGTTAACAATTGCCTAGGACAATTCTGCACACTGATCCATCATTATTCCACACTCGCTATTTATAATATTTATTAGTATATTCTAACTTTATGATAACAGCAACTACTTTTATATTTTAGCTCTCCGATATCATGCAAAGTTATTCTCTTCATACCCACTACATAGTTTTATTTCTCGTTTCTAGTTGGAAGCAAACGTTCGGTGTACGTAGAGTCGTATCATTGGAAGATATGGCTTGAGAGAATATTGGTCTTACCTTTATGTCCATGTGGGTTCGACACTCCATACCTATCACTTCCACCTTTGGAAATTGCTACGATGATTCCCTACACTTGGGGATTATCAAGCTCTTTTCTAGCGCCGTTGCCGGGGAGCAATTGCGTGGGGTTGATATTCTCGTGTGTGCTTGTTTCCTTTCTTCACTAAGTAGATTTTGTTTTTCCTTTTTGTTTCTGTTTAGTTTTGGGTGAAACATACAAAAAAATAAAAATAATGAAAATACAAAAAAATTATTACTTGCCTCTCATGCCTAAAAAGTTTTTCAAAAAGAGAAGTGATTGGAAAGTTATGCATTGAAGAAGTGAGGGTCGACCTTGAGCACTTGTGTTGATGCTCATGTAAAAAATGTGGAATTTTTCATGGAAGTTTATCTGTAAATAATTATCCCCTTGTATTTATCCATTGTATTATAAAAATAATGTGCCAAGCTTTGGTTTTAGGATGATTAGATTGCTTGCTTATTATGTGCAGAACAAAAACATAAACTTTGGCTGTAGTGCTTGAATTTACATTTTTACTGGAAGTCAAATGGGTCTGAAACTTTTTGCACATTACTTCTGTACAAATTGTTCAAATTGTCAAAAAAAATCATAATTTTTTTAGTAACAGAAGTTTGCGTTTGATACAGATTACTACAGACTGTCCTGTTTTAGACAGATTCTGTTTTTCGTGTGTTGTTTGCTTATTTTGATGAATTTATGGCTAGTAATAGAGTTTATGAACCATAGAGAAGTTGGAATACAGTAGGTTTAACACCAATATAAACAAAGAATGTGTTCATTACAGTACCTTATAGTGGTAGTTTGCTTTATTACACTAATGGATCTCACAAAGTTTTTGTTAAAGTTTTGTGTGGATGAAGTGTTTGAAGATCGAGGAGCTATCAATATGAGAAGAATAAAGAGAGGCAAGAGTTCAAGCTTGGGGATGCCCAAGGCACCCCAAGTAAATATTTCAAAGGATACTCAAGCATCTAAGCTTGGGGATGCCTCGGGTGGCATCCCATTTTTCTTCTTCAACAAATATCGGTATACCTCGGTTTTTGTTTTGTTCACATGATTTGTGTCCTTTGTGTTTTTCTTTTTCTCCAAGAACCATGCTAGTATGAGATGTCCCTTCATCAATTTATAGAATACTTCATGTGCTTCACTTATATCTTTTAAGCATGATCTTATAGAATTGCTCTTTGTGCTTCACTTAAATCTTTTGAGTATGGTTTTATAGAATGCTTCGTGTGCTTCACTTATATATTTTGAGCTTGGAAATTGGTTAGTCTATATTAATTGTAGAATGCTCCATGAACTTCACTTATATCTTTTGGAGTATGAATAATCCTATCATTTAAAGTGGGTTCGGAAGAGTGTCAACTTTAGGAATTAGTGATCCCACTATTTCGGAGGGTGTTGAATCTTAGTGTGATATTTATGAAAGTGGATTTGGAAGAGTGTCAACTTTAGTTAATAATGATTCTACTATTTTGGAAGAGTTTCCAATTGACTATGAGAACAAAGTTTCTATTCATGATGCTACTGAAAATTATTATGAGGGAGGAATACATGCTTGTTGGAGTTGCAATAATATCAAGTTTCCTCTCTATGTGCTTAAAGTTTCAACGTTATACTTGTTTGCCTTCCTATGCTAGTTGATTCTTGTTCCCATAAATTGTATGCTCACAAAATCCCTAGGCATAGGAAGTGGGTTAGATTTAATGTGCTAGTCATATTCTTCATGATGCTCTCTTTATGTTTCAATTCTTATCTTTTATGTGAGCATCATTGAAATCATCTTGCCTGGCTAAAAGGCATTAAAGAAAAGCGCTTGTTGGGAGACAACCCAATATTTACCCTTACTGTTTTTGTGTGTTTACATGATTAATATACTGCAGTAATCATTTTTTATAGCTTTTGTTTCAATAAAGTGCCAAGTAAGACCTTTGGGAAGACTTGGGTGAAAGTTAATGTGATCTTGCTGTAAAAAAACAGAAACTTTGCCCTCACGAGCTTAGCTGTGATTTTTTACAGAAGAGTGATTTTGAGTTGATTCTTTTTGCAGAAGATTAATAGACAAATTACTCACGTCCACCAATTTATTTCATAATTTTTGAAGTATCATAAGTATGATTTATGTTCAGATCATTACAGACTGTTCTGTTTCTGACAGATTCTGTTTTCATCGCATAGTTTGCTTGTTTTCTAGTTTCTATGGCTTATATTTCTTAATATAAATTGTAGAAATGATATGGTACAGTAGGCATTGTGTGAGAACAACTATTAACCTTGTCTTTGACAGTACCAAAGTGAATGGTTTCCTCTTTATCATACTAACCTATCTCATGAAGTTTTGTTAAGTTTTGTGTGCTTGAAGTTTTCAAGCTTTGGGTGAGATATAGATATGAGGAGAATAAGGAGTGGAAAGACCCTAATCTTGGGGATGCCCAAGGCACCCCAAGGTAATATTCAAGGAAGACTCAAGCGTCTAAGCTTGGGGATGCCCCGGAAGGCATCCCCTCTTTCGTCTTCAAAACTATCAGTACACCTTACTCGGAGCTATATTTTTATTCGTCACATGATATGTGTTTTGCTTGGAGCGTGTTTTCAATTTTACTTTCTGTTTGAATAAAATCATTGGATCTGAAATCTTGAATGAAAAAGAATCCTCCATGGCTAGTTAATTATTTGACTACTCAGTGTTCTTCACTCATATCTTTTTGGAGTAGTTTGTCATCTACTCACGTGCTTCATGTATATCCTATGAGTAGATGGTTGAATGAATTGAATATCATAAATCTGAAATTATATACGTTTCATATGCTTATAACATGGGGAGTAATGACTTCACACATAATGAGTATAGGTAGTGAACTTATTGCAAGTTAGCAAACATAGTATTGGTCACTTGAACAATTCATGTCAGAATATTGAAGGAAGAGGGATTTCACATATAAATATACTATCTTGGACATCTTTCGTAATTGTGAGCACTCATTAAAATATGACATGATAATAGGTTGAGGTTGGGCAAGGAAGACAACTTAATGGGTTATGTTTTCTTATATCCGAAATAAAGTATATTGCCTTGGATCATCCAACATGCTGAGCTTGCCTTTCCCCCTCATGCTATCCAAATTCTTTGCACCAAGTAGAGATACTACTTGTGCTTCTGAATATCCCTTAAACTAGTTATTCCATGAGAGTCCACCATATCTACCTATGGATTGAGTAAGATCCTTCAAGTAAGTTGTCATCGGTGCGTGCAATAAAAATTTCTCTCTAAATATGCATGATCTATTAGTGCGAAGAAAATAAGCTTTGTACGATCTTGTGATTGGAAGTAATAAAAGCGACGGACTGCATAATAAAGGTCCATCACAAGGGGCAATATAAAGTGACGTTCTTTTGCATTAAGATTTTGTGCATCCAACCATAAAAGCACATGACAACCTCTGCTTCCCTCTGCAAAGGGCCTATCTTTTACTTTTATCTTCTACCTTATGCAAGAGTCATGGTGATCTTCACCTTTCCTTTTACATTTTATCCTTTGGCAAGCACATTGTGTTGGAAAGATCCTGGTATATATATCCAGTTGGATGTAAGTTATCATGAACTATTATTGTTGACATTATCCTTGAGGTAAAAGGTTGGGAGGCGAATCTATAAGCCCCAATCTTTCTCTATGTCCATTTAAAACTTTGAACCCATAAATATCGCGTGAGTGTTAGCAATTGTGAAAGATTAAATGATAGTTGAGTATGTGGAGTTTGCTGAATCAAAGCTCTGACATAGACCCTTCCTGAAAAAAGATGAATTGCAATTGTTTGATGACTGAGAATATTGTTTGTTATTTTTCAAGAAGGTTTATGATCTATACTTTAACATGTGAATAGCTTGTTACTTGATCATGAAAAGTTTTATGAGATGAGCTACCGTTATGACATATAATGATGCTAGAAAAGGTGATTTAAATTATCGTTGATCAAACTTGTGCACCTGTTAGCATTCACACTTCATAAATTATTTCTTTTATCATTTACCTACTCGAGGGCGAGCAGGAATTAAGCTTGGGGGTGCTAATACGTCTCCAATGTATCGATAATTTATGAAGTATTCATGCTATTGAATTATCCATCCTTGATGTTTAATGGGCTTTTATATGTGGTTTTATATGATTTTTGGGACTAACCTATTAACCTAGAGCCCAGTGCCAGTTTCTGTTTTCTCCTTGTTTTTGAGTTTTACAGAAAAGGAATATCAAACGGACTCCAATTGACGTGCCAATTTTTGACGATTTTTTATGGACCAAAAGAAGACTCCGGAGTAAAAGAGTTGGGCCAGGAGAGTCCCGAGGCACCCACGAGGGTGCCCCCCCCCCCAAGCGCGTGGGCCTGCCACATGGACACCTCGGGCACCTCCTTGACGTGAGACCGACGCCAAAAATTCCTATAAATACAGAAACCTCAGAAAATTAACCTAGATCAGGAGTTCCACCGCCGCAAGCTTCGGTAGCCACGAGAAATCAATCTAGGCCCTCTCTGGCACCCTGCCGGAGGGGGCCATCATCACCAGAGGCCATGGAGGAGGATCCCGGAGGGGCCATCATCGCCATGAAGGCCAAGGACCAGAGGGAGAACCTCTCCCCATCTAGGGGAGAGGCCATGGAGAAGGAAGCACAAGGGGGAGAACCTCTCCTCCTCTCTCTCGGTGGTGCCGGAGTGCCATCGGAGGGGAATCATCGTCGCGGTGGTCGTCTTCATCAACATCACCATCATCATCACCATCCTCATCTATTTTACGTGGTCCACTCTCCCGCACCCTGCTGTAATCCCTACTTGAACATGGTGCTTTATGTCACATATTATGATCCAATGATGTGTTGCCATCCTATGATGTTTTGAGTAGATATCCTTTGTCTTTGGGTTGATTGATGATCTAGATTGGTATGAGTTGTATGTTTTATTTTGGTGTTGTCCTATTGTGCCCTCCATGTCACGCAAGTGTGAGGGATTCCCGCTGTAGGGTGTTGCAATACGTTCATGATTCGCTTATAGTGGGTTGCTTGAGTGACAGAAGCATAAACCCGAGTAAGGAGGTTGTTGCGTATGGGATAAAGGGGACTTGATATGTTAATGCTATGGTTGGGTTTTACCTTAATGATCTTTAGTAGTTGCGGATGCTTGCTAGAGTTCCAATCATAAGTGCATATGATCCAAGAAGAGAAAGTATGTTAGCTTATGCCTCTCCCTCATATGAAATTGCAATGATGACCACCGGTCTTGTTAACAATTGCCTAGGACAATTCCGCAAACCGATCCATCATTATTCCACACTTTCTATTTATAATATTTAGTAGTATATTCTAACTTTATGATAATAGCAACTACTTTTACATTTTAGCTCTCCGATATCATGCAAAGTTATCCTCTTCATACCCACAACATAGTTTTATTTCTCGTTTCTAGTTGGAAGCAAACGTTCGGTGTACGTATAGTCGTATCAGTGGCAGATAGGGCTTGAGAGAATATTGATCTTACCTTTAGCTCCTTGTGGGTTCGACACTCCATACTTATCACTTCCACCTTTGGAAATTTCTACGATGATTCCCTACACTTGGGGATTATCAGTGGTCTTCGCCTACAAAAGGCTCTGGTGGTGACGCCATCTTGGGCTCCATGGTGACATCCATCCTGTCGTCTTGCTGGTCTTGGTCTTGTTGCACCGATATGGAAACCTTTGTCTGATTCCTCGGGACTCCTCGCATGCGCTTGCCGCTTTAGCACCAAAGAGGAAACGAGGACACTGTGCGCGCTGGCGCCCGCTTGTCGCCCGCCTGGCCTTGGTCCTCATGGCTCATGTCATATGAACCTCACGAGGTGTCCCTCGCCTTGATATCTCCGCTCCTCGTGAGCCAGCCTGGTGTAGATGCTCCCGAGAAGGTCTTGAGTCGTCCGCCTCGTGAGGCTTGGCCCCTCGCGAGGGTCTTGGTTGCTTTGTCGATGAAGATGGGTCGTACCAGGCCGCTGGAGGAGCCACGTCCTGGGCCGCAGGCAGACAAGTCTGGGGACCCCCGTTCCCAAAACACCGATAGAGTCTCGTTCATTGTGTCCCTAAGAAAGGAGGTATTACTGTTGTTCCTAATGATAAAAATGAACTCATTCCACAAAGAATTGTTACTGGCTATAGAATGGTCATTGATTTTAGAAAATTAAATAAAGCAACTAGAAAATATCATTACCCTTTGCCTTTTATTGATCAAATGCTAGAAACATTGTCAAAGCACACACACTTTTGCTTCCTAGATGGATATTCTAGTTTTTCTCAAATACTTGTCTCACAACCTGATCAAGAGAAAACCACCTTTACTTTTCCTTTCAAAACTTATGCTTACAGACGTATGCCTTTTGGTTTATGCAATGCACCTGCTACCTTCCAAAGATGTATGACTGCTATATTCTCTTATTTTTGTGAAAAGATTGTTGAGGTTTTCATGGATGATTTTTCTGTATATGGAACTTCTTTTGATGATCGCTTGAGCAACCTTAATTGACTTTTGCAGAGATGTGAGTGATACGTCTCCAACGTATCCACTTTTCCTAACGCTTTTCCTCTTGTTTTGGACTCTAATTTGCATGATTTGAATGAAACTAACCCCGAACTGACGCTGTTTTCAGCAGAACTACCATGGTGTTCTTTTCATGCAGAAATAGAAGTTCTCGGAATGGAATGAAACTTTGCAAGGAATTTTTATATCAATAAAGAGAATTTCTGGAGCCAAGATCCACCAGAGGGGGGCACCTGGGTGGGCACAACCCACCAGGGCGCCCCCCTCCTGGCGCGCCCAGGTGGGTTGTCCCCACCTCGTGTCCCTGCAAACCCTAAAACCGATGCTATAAAATCCTATTTTTTCCAGAAAAAATCAGGGAGAAAGAATTATCATGATCCACAAGTTGGAGCCGCCGTCACCTCCTGTTCTTCATCAGGAGGCCAGATCTGGAGTCCGTTTGGGGCTCCGGAGAGGGGGATCTTCGTTCTTCGTCATCACGAACCCTTCTACATCACCAATTCCATGATGCTCCCCATCGGGAGTGAGTAATTCCTTCATAGGCTCGTTGGTCAGTGAGGAGTTGGATGAGATTCATCATGTAATCGAGTTAGTTTTGTTAGGGCCTGATCCCTAGTATCCACTATGTTCTAAGATTGATGTTGCTATGACTTTGCCATGCTTAATGCTTGTCACTTTGGGCCTGGGTGCCATGATTGCAGATCTGAACCGTTTATGTTATCACCATTATATCCATGTTCTAGATCTGATCTTGCAAGTTATAGTCACCTACTACGTGTTATGATCCGGCAACCTCGGAGTGACAATAGTCGGGACCACTCCCGGTGATGACTGTAATTTGAGGAGTACATGTATTCGCCGTGTGTTAATGCTTTGTTCCGGTACTCTATTAAAAGGAGGCCTTAATATCCCTTAGTTTCCAATTGGACCCCGCTGCTACGGGAGGGTAGCACAAAAGATGTCATGCAAGTTCTTTCCACGTATGACTATTTACGGAATACTTGCCTACATTATATTGATGAACTGGAGCTAGTGTCATATCGCCGTAGGTTATAATTGTCTCATGATGAATATCATCCAACAAGTCACCGATCCAATGCCTACGAATTTATCTTATATTGTTCTTGCTAAGTTACTACTGCTATCGCTATTGTTGCACTTGCTACAAAACTACTACTATCACTGTTACCGTTACTATTGTTGCTGCTACTATTATCAGAACTATCATATTACTTTGCTACTGATCATGTTGCTGCAGATAATTAATCTCCAGGTGTTGTTGAATTGACAACTCAGCTGCTAATACCTCCAAATATTCTTTGGCTCCCCTTGTGTCGAATCTATAAATTTGGGTTGAATACTCTACCCTCGAAAACTGTTGTGATCGCCTATACTTGTGGGTTACCAAGACCTTTTTCTGGCGCCGTTGCCGGGGAGCATAGCTATAATTCTTGAGTCACTTGGGATTATTATCAATTTATCACTATGAAGAATCTGAAGGATGCTAAGACTAAGATTTATCCCTCTAAGATGAGGGGAGGTAAGGAACTGCCATCCAATTCTGCTTTAGATTCACCGTCTGTTATAAGTAAACTTGCAACACCACCACATGCTATTAATCCTAATATGTCGTGAGTTATTGATGATGCTACTTATGCTATGAATGATACTTATGATGATGCTAGTACCTTCCTTGATGATGATGATGTGCCACTTGGTGACTTTCTTGATGAACAAATTGCTAGAGTAATACAACATGATGTTGTTGAATCTGATGATGAGCTTGAAACTGAACTCCTGAAACACCTGCTAGAACTAGCCTTCCTAGATATGAATTGCCTAAGGTACCGAAAGGATATGTTATGAATGAGGAGACAACTAGAGATATTCTTGCTTGTAAGGATAGAGATGATCTAGAGAAATTATTATGCAATTATAAAGAAAAATCTATGAATGCTAGTATGCAACATGATCCTAAGTTTGCTACCACACCTATCTTTATTGATGATAAGGATTATGATTCTCTGCCTACCTAGAGTTAATTACTTTGGTTGAATCTGATCCTTTCCATGGTTATGAAACTGAAACTGTTGTGGCACATCTTACTAAGTTGAATGACATAGCCACCCTTTTTACTCATGCTGAGAAGACTTGCTATTAATTTATTCTCGAAGTATTTCCTTTCTAATTAATGGGTGATGCTAAAGCTTGGTACAATACTCTTGCTCCTGATTGTGTGCGTAGTCCCCAGGATATGATCTATTACCTGTCTGAAAAATATTTTCCTGCTCATAAGAAACAAGCTGCTTTACAGGAAATATTTAACTTTGTGCAAATTAAAGAAGAGAGTCTCCCACAAGCTTGGGGGAGGCTTTGCCAATTACTTAATGCTTTGCCTGATCATCTTCTTAAGAAAAATGAAATACTTTATATCTTCTATAATGGACTAACCGATGCTTCTAGGGATTTCCTAGATAGTTGTGCTGGTTGTGTTTTCAGGGAACAAACTGTTGGGCAAGCTGAAGAATTATTGAATAACATATTGAAAAACTATGATGATTGGACTCTTCCAGAACCACCGGCTAAACCCACTCCGAAGAAGAGGGGTATATTATATCTCAGTCCTAAAGATATGCAAGAGGCAAAGAAATCTATGAAGGAAAAAGGTATTAAAGCTGAGGATGTTAAAATTTTACCTCCTATTGAAGAAATACATGGGCTTAATACACCACCAATGCCTAAGGTGGTAGAGGTAAATTCTGTAATGAAGTTCAATGACAACGACAATCCTCACAATATGCACCCTAGTCAATGCCTTTATGAGTTTGAAAACTACATTAGGAAACAAGATTACTTCAATGCAAATGTTATGAAACAATTGAAATACAATTCTGATATGATTGCTCGCTTGAGTGACTTGTTATTTAGAATCTCAAATGATGTTAGAGGTGTGGGTAGGCATGCTTCTATGGTTCAAACTCAGTTAGAACAAGTTGCTAAATCTCAAAGAGACTTGCTTGATGAAATGAATAATAATATACATGACTTTGCTGTTAGAGTAGCAACTAGAGGAGGTAAAATGACTTAGGAACCACTTTATCCTGAGGTACACCAAAAAGAATAGAACGAGACTCACAAAGAAATAACACTGATGCACATAGTCCTTCTAAAAAGAAAAAAAAGAAGAAAAATGATAGGACTTTGCATGCCTCTAGCGAACCTGAAGTAGAAAAAACTCCTGATAATGGTAATGATACTTCTATCTCTGATGCTGAAACTCAATCTGGTAATGAACACTCACCTTCTGATAATGAAAATGATAATGATGAGGTTCATGAAAATGCTCAAACAAATAATAAAGAACCAGACAATGATGTTGAGATAGAACCACCAGTTGATCTTGATAACCCACAACATAATAATAAGAGGTATGATAAAAGTAACTTTGTAGCCAGAAAACACGGTAAAGAAAGAGGACCGTGGGTTCAAAAACCTATGCCCTTTCCACCTAAGTCAACTAAAAATAAAGATGAAGAAGAATTTGAACGCTTTGCTGAAATGCTGAGGCCAGTCTTTTTGCGTACTTGCTTGACTGATATCTTGAAAATGCCTCCTTATGCAAAGTACATGAAAGACATCATCACTAATAAGAGAAAAATACCGGAAGCTGAAATCTCCATTATGCTTGCTAATTATACTTTTAAAGATGGAGTACCTAGAAAACTTGGAAATCTGGGAATACCAACTATACCTTGCTCCATCAAAAAGAACTATGTGAAAACTACTTTGTGTGATTTAGGAGCTGGTGTTAGTGTTATGCCTTTCTCTTTATATAAAGGACTTGACTTGAATGAACTCACACCTACTGAAATATCTTTGCAAATGGCTGACAAATCAACGGCCATACCTATCAGTATCTATGAGGATGTGCCCGTTGTTGTTGCTAATGTTACTATTTTGACTGACTTTGTTATACTTGAGATGCCCGAGGACGACAACATGTTGATTATCCTTGGTAGGCCCTTCTTGAATACTGCAAGGGCTATTATTGATTGTAATAAAAGCAAGGTCACTTTTCATATCAATGGTAATGAGCATATGGTGCACTTTCTGAAGAAACAATTCCAAGTGAATGGTATTAATGTTATTGAAAAACCTTCGACAATCACTATTGGAAGTTCTCAAATACCTCTACCTACTATCAAAAAGAAATATGAAATGCTTAATGTTGGGGACATTCATATCCCCATTCTTTTATTGTAGTGATTTACAAAAGTTCTTTGGTTTCATGCTAATTGAAAGTGGTTGTTAATAAGACTTGATCAACCTTATTAATGGATCATTTTTTAGAGGTATGAAGTTGATGAATTTAGTAAGCACTACCTTCTGTCCCTGCCTTTTTGTTTTCTGTTTTTATTAGTCAAATAAAATAAAATGCCACGTTTTGTCTGTTTTCTGAATTTCCTGTGCAATAAAAAATGACCCAAAAATAAAAGTTCTCAGAATGCTCTGAAAATTTAATACGATTTTTTTCTGAATATTTAAGAATTTCTGGTGCATATAATATCAGAGGGAGGTGCACCAGGTGGGCACAACCCACCTGGGTGCGCCAGGACCCCCAGGCGTGCCATGGTGGGTTTTGGTCCCCACGTGGGCCCCCTCACTTATCCCTTCACACCACACCATCACTTACCTCCAAAAAAAATTCTCCATTGCTCTCTCTCTCTCGCGCGCGCGTGTTCTTGCTCTCAAACCCGCGGATTTCGATCTCTTTGCTCAAAGCTCCATTTCCAAAACTGTTTCTGGGAATTGTTGCTTGAAAATTGTACGCGAACATGATGAACCTATTTGGAAGGAGTTCTTCGAGGAGGAGATCCTTGGGGGCGTCTTCTAGTGACAACTCCGCTCGCCTGTCTTATGTCGAACCAAGTGAAAGTTCCGTTCGAGATGCAGCCGCCAAAACATGCTTATGGCCTTGCGATGATTATATGATGCGTGTGGGCATTAGGGATGGATGTGAGCAATATGTTCGCAATGCTGGTCTCGGTCCCTACATTTCAGTTAAGTGCGAACAACACCACACTCTCACTGAATCATTTGTCAAAGGATTTAAATTCCATCCCCGTGAGTCTAGGGTGTCATTTAAACTTTATGAAAATCCATTTACCATTTCATTAGATAATTTTGCTCACCACTGCAAACTCCCATTCTGGGGTTCACTTGACGAACCGCCAAGGGCTGAGTACCAATCATTCTTAGCTAGTCTTTGCTACGATGAGACGAGGGGAGTGACACAGGGTAGAACAAAGAGCATTCATTTCCCGCAATTCAGTACTTTACATTATTTAACGGGAAATGTATAGTAGGCAAGCAAGACTGTAGTACACTTTGTGCTCCAGACTTGAGCCTCATATGCACCGCTCTCACTGGTGAAAGGAGTTATAACCTTGGAGCGATTATTGCACGTAGACTGCAGCATAACGCTAATAGTGGCTATTTCTATGGTGGAATATATGCCACGCATCTAGCACGAGGGCTGGGTGTTTCACCTTTGCCCTTTGAACCTATCCTACCCATGCAGTATTTAGACGTTGATGCTTTCAAAAGTCATAAGATCCTCAAAGGAAAAATTCAAAATTTCACTTACAATCTGTTGTTTAACCAAACATCTGTTGTGCACACATATTTTCCTACGCCTGCTCTTTTTGACTATCACAACAAAGGAAGATATTTTGTTCTTGAGAGCAAGGCCTGAGCTCACAACGCGGCAGTGGAGGCAGCACGGCAGGCTGAGGCATCCGCACCGAGAGCCTCCGTGAGCTACCATGCCTACTACTATCCAGACTACTAACTTCTTGCCAAGTTAGGCCAAAAGCCTAAGCTTGGGGGAGTACATGTTTCTCACTGACATCACATTCATATCCACTTATTCCATTTGTTAGTGTTCACACTTTTTCATTGTATTATCCATGTTAAATTTATTTTCTTGCTTGCTTTCTTCTTGTGTGTTTGAAAAACCTTAGAAAAACCAAAAAAACTTAGTTGCAGTTAGTTTACTTTCTATGCATGTTTGGCTGTAGCACTAAAAAGAAAACCCAAAAATATTTCCTTGTTCTTCTTTTGCTTGTTGGGAGCTTTCCCGTGTAAATATTTTTTCTCGTTTTTCCTTTTCTCTTTTATTTGCTTGTTCAAGAAAACCAAAAACTCCAAAAATATTTCAGTGTGTTTCTCTGAACTTCTTTTCTTTTTATTCGAGTCATACCAAGGAGAAGTCCACGATGAAAATGTTGAGTGGCTCTCATATGAATAATTGTTGATCTAATAAAATGTTTGCAGATTCCAGCTTAGTCCACGACAATCTTGCATTGTTATTATTTTCACATCGTTCGGTCATGCAAGTGAAAGGCAATAATGACGATATTCGATGAACTGGCCGTGGCGGAGAGAAACTGGTATGAACTTCACTTGTTCAGTTTTTGTAAATATGTTTAACCTGGTATCCATGATTCAACCCATTATGATTAAACATGTTTGCAATGACAATTAGAGATTATAGTTTCTCATGCCATGCATAAGTAGCTAGGAGTGGATAATGATATATCTTGGATATCAACATTGCGTTAAAATGATTGTGATGTAGTATGATGATATGGTATCCTCCTCTGAATGTTCGAGTAGCTTGACTTGGTACATGTTCATGAATGTAGTCGAATCAAAACCAACATAGCCTCTATGATATTTATGTTCATGGTGTTCATATCCTACTCATGCTAGTGTCCAATGTTACTTATGCATAATGCATGTTCATGACCGTTGTTGCTCTCTAGCTAGCCGCTTCTCAATCTAATTGCTAGGCTTTGCCTGTACTAAGTGGGAATTCTGCTTGTATATCAAAAACCTTGAACCCAAAAGTTATTCCAGATGAGTCCACCATACCTACCTATATGCGGTATTACCCTGCCGTACTAAGTAAATTTGCATGTGCCACCTCTAAAACCTTCTAATAGATATCCTTTTTGTGTGCCTGCATCATTCATGGAATGACAGGAGGTGGTCGGTATCTTCCATGCTAAGCTGGTTATTCTTAGGTCGAGTGTTTATTCACTCGCCATTGCACGAGAAAATGGCGGTAATAGGGATGCCCAGTCCCAAACTGCAAACAGAAAAATCTTACAAATAATCAAACAAAAACTCCCAATGGAGTCAAAACCTTTACTTTTATCACTTGGGAACCGCCACTAGCGTGCTTAGCATGGAAGATATGGATAACTGATGGTCGTGAAGTAAATGAGAAGGGTGCATGTCTCAAATATCATTTACCTTTGTTTAAAAACTTGAGCTCTGGCACCTCTGCAAATCACAGCTTCCCTCTGCGAAGGGACTATCTATTTACTTTTATGTTGTTTCATCACCTTCTAAAATAAGCGCCAGAACCTGAGAGCACTACTGTCATGCTTATGCATTGTCTGTAGCTAATGTTGGGTGCATCATGACTGGATCTTGTCTACCATGAATTACAATGTTTAGTCGCTGCCTGAACTTTGGAGGTGCTCTGCATTTATGTTTTGCGGTCTTAGAAAGGGCTAGCGAGATACCACTATTCTCATATTATATCATGGTTGTTTTGAAAACGTGTTGTCGTTTGAGATATTTTAGTATTGCTCGCTAGTTGATTATGTTATTGATATGAGTTAATATAATTTTTAAGAGTTATTGTCGGCATGGTTAGTTATAATGTTGGCTGAAAACGTGGGTGTTGTTTAAGCTTATTTATGCAAACAAGAGCAAAACAGTTTGTAAAAGTTTTTCTTTTTCACTTTCAGTTTATCAACTGAATTGCTTGAGGACAACCAAAGGTTTAAGCTTGGGGGAGTTGATACGTCTCCAACTTATCTACTTTTCCAACGCTTTTCCTCTTGTTTTGGACTCTAATTTGCATGATTTGAATGAAACTAACCTGGACTGACGCTGTTTTGAGTAGAACTACCATGGTGTTGTTTTTGTGCAGAAATAAAAGTTCTCGGAATGGAACAAAACTTTGGGAGGAATTTTTATATCAATAAAGAGAATTTCTGGAGCCAAGATCCACCAGAGGGGGCACCTGGGTGGGCACAACCCACCAGGGCGCCCCCCCCCCATCCTGGCGCGCCCAGGTGGGTTCTCCCCACCTAGTGGCCCTCACCACTGCAGGATGGTCCAAATGCGACACTACGATCAGAGACCCTTCGACGAAACTGTGTGCGATGACATAATCGCAAACGGTGGTGTAAAAAACCCATCAAAAAAGGTGCAAAACGTTTGCGATGACAGATGCATCAAACATGGTTCAGAATTTAGTTGCATGTGTGATGCAGGGCATACGGTTCAGCTCAATTAACTATTTGGGATGAGGAGGAACAAAAGAAACGGGAAGCCGGATGAAGGCGTGTGCGATATACAGCATACGGTTCACTAGGATGAACTGTGTGTGATTAGGTAACATAATGGAAACGGTTCAACTGAACAAGATGTGTGTGCTACGCGACAAACAGGTCCGTAATCAGAAATGTGTGCGAAGACCATTAATAACACAAACGATTGCTCCTAATAAGCCGTGTGAATTGCTCTGTCTAAAGTAGAATAACATGTATATATATAACTGAAATAAACATCCAATTACATAAGTGACTATACAGATCATTCGCACACACCTCAATAAACAATTGCATGCATTCTAAAGTAGGAGAAACGATCGTCTAGTCATCTACTTCTTGTGACGCTCCGCCACTGCTATGTGGATCGATCCCTCGTCTGGGTCAGGAAGAAGACAGTTCCTCATGTCAATGACCCGCCTGTACATCTCATAGCTTGTGTACGCGTCCATGGTCGCGTACTTGACATGTTGTTCATCCTGTCTCTCATGCCACACACTGTGCTAGGTGTTCTTGTTGCAGACAGAGTAATTCTGTTTCTTTTTGTCGCTGCCCCAGACCTTGTAGTGGTGCTAGATGTTGACAAGATTCTGGCATTTCAAGTCCGAAACCTTGAGCGCTTTTAGATCGTTCGTGGTGTCCACCATAGCGAGACTGTAGCCGGAGGTGTTGATAAACCAAGAGAAACGCTCGCAAGGCCTTGTGGCCAGGTGGTAGTGGTAGACAAGGACGTCATGTCGCACACACAACTGGGCGACGGCAACCTTCTGATCGTGCCTGGCACGACCCATGATGTACTCGAGGTCGAAGCCGTCCACCCGGTACTTGTCCTCGGCAAGGAACTGCTCCATAGTTTGGATGGAGCTCTCCACCGAGACCTGATCATTCGTGTACACCACCGAGAGGGCCTTCCCCCTCACGTGGGTGTCCACTATGTGATGCATGGTGAACTGTCCGCCGTTGTTGTCGTCGGCCGCTGGGAGCGCCATTGGAGCCACGGGGAGCGCCATTGGAACCGCTGGATGTCCTCTCTGTATGTGTCCTCGTGGGTGTGCTTATTGTGTCGTGTCAGATGAGAGATGGAGGTAAATGGCCGCAGGAATAAATGGGGGCCGGGCGGCCTGGATTCTCGGCGCGTCCGCATGGCAGTTTTTGCAGCGGGTAACTGCATCGTCGCGCTGCGCCCGGTGCAACTGCTTGCACACGAACATGCGTGATCGTGCGTCGGCCCCAAACACTGGCAGCGCGCGTGGAGGGACGAGGGCAGAGCACCTGGCGGGATGCAAGAGCAGAGCGCGTGCGGCGGGACACGAGCAGAGCACGCCACGGCCGCCTGAACCCTAAGCAACCACACACATAGAGCAGTTGAACACGCAGGAAATGGTCGCCTACAAGTCGGTCGATAGTTGCATCCCTGCGTAGAGAGAGCGGTCGTGTGCTACCACCTCTGTCTAGTCTATAGACTCCTTTATATTCTGTGCCATACTTTGCCCTCAAATTTAACCAACAAAATATTAATGCATGTTTTAAAAATTATATAATTGGAAACTATGTTCAAATACAAATCCAACTATATAATCTTTGGCGACATGCATTCGTATTTTATTAGTCAAATCATACTTATTAACCAAGACGGTGGTATAGTAGGTAATTAAATCACAAACATTTTTTGTATTAATTGTATGTGCCCGTGGCCTTTCATCCTCCTCTCGCACGTCTTGTCACCCCGCTGCTGCAGACGGCTTATAGCGCAAGCTTGCGCAGCACGCGGCGGGCTTTCTTTTGTCCAAATAGTGGCGCCAATGAATCATCGATGAGCCCGTTCCTGTGCAACCTTGCAGGTTCCCACGCAAGCTTCCCGCCCGACTCGGTGAAATCCACCAAAATCCCAATGCTTACTGGCCTACTATAAAAACCCTCACGGCCGGCGAGTCCTGCGTCGCATTTTCCCCTCCCTCCTGTAGCTTATCTCATCGCTTCTCCCACAATTGCCAATGGCACCAGTCCGTCATCGTTGCTCAGCCACTCTGCCGTCATCAGAGGACAGCTCCAGCTAGGAGGCTACACTGCGGCGGCTGCGCAGTCCTCAGTGTAGTGTAGTGCATGTGGCGTCCCTATTGGGTGTGCACGGAACACCCCCCACACGCTCCGCCGTTGCTGACCGTCGGAAGCTGTTGCCGGCCGCAGTTGCCGCCACACCACCGTCGAAAGCTAGGGCCATCGCCCGCTCCACCGCTGCGGCCCGAAGGCGGGAGGTGGTCGTCATGGCCTCCACCCCACTGTCGGCCACTGTGGCCATCACCCGCTCCGCCACCGCGGCCCGAAGGTGGGAGGCGGTGGTCGTGACCGCCACCCCGTCGTCGGCCGCCGTGGCCGCCAGCCCATCATCGACCGCCGAGGTCATCACCCGCTCCGCCACCGCCTCCTGAAGGATGGATGCCCGCACGTGCATCAGTGACCTTGTGTGCTACACCGAGTTCCTGCGGGAGGAGGAGGAGCGCCTCATCGAGCATGCAAAGAGCCTTACTGCCGCCGTGGTCGTGGCACACGCTGCCTCAGAGGCAAGGAATCAGGAGATCTACGAGGAGAACAACCGCTTCGAGAGGGGTCGTGTGGAGCAACAGAGGGCATTCGAGGTGAGCGTCGCTGAAGCTGCAATAGCGGCAGGCACCGTATTGCGGTTGCCCAGTTCGTCGGTAGGCTCCTCCTCGTCCGCAGTAGTATAACATACTTAAAATTAGCTAGTATATGTAGTTGAACTAGCTATTTCAGTACGTGGTTGGCAATAATTGGGGAAAAGTTCGGTCGGTTCAGTTGTCGAGTTGAACTATTTGTATAAATTAAGAATGACTACTTAATCTATGAATGAAATCTATGCTTAATTACTGAATTTTAGTTGCAAAAATTATATAGTGCTAGTGAGTTTTAGCTGCATATTTTGACAAATCGCAGTGTTACAAGGATTGACAAATATTACCAAATTGTTTGTACGTGGTTGCACACGGGTCATCCAAAACAGCCATTTGCGTTGAAGGGATGCACAAATCCTACGCTGCTCCCACTTTGCAGACGTGTGTTCTATCTAAAACATTTGCGATCAAGAGCTGCAAAAATCCTGCTCGGCACATTTTCTCTTGGCTTCCTAGGGAAGCTATCGGTTTGCATACGGGTGTTCTAACTAAAATGCTTGCGATGAATGTTTTATATTTAAAAACCGAATTAAATAGCAGCTTGGGCCCCATTAACGGAGAGGATGCGAGCAAGGCGGGCGGACATGCAAGTCAAAGGGCTCGCTTTCCAGTGAGTCTGTGCAGCGTATAGCTCACATGCTTCTCGGTGAGCCTACGCATTCAAGGATAGCTTGCATGCCTCTCGGTCAGCCTGCGCACCAGACGGCACTCGCACGCCTCCCGTTCAGTCAAGGTCAAGCAGCTATCCGCATGGCACCTCCTACAGCCATTAAAACCAAGACACGTGGCGTCACGTGAATGGTTAACAAAACGCACACGGTTTGAATTGTACAAACGTTTGAGATATTAAAGTGGCAGCTATTTTTTCAAAATGCCTTTGTTTGCTGTCATTATTCGAGTGCGCCTTCTCTCAAAATGGACACGAAAAATACCACAGCATGTCGGGTGTCATTCCATGATAGAATGCCAAGTTTCATGAATTTGAGACGAGTTTTGGATTTACTAGAATTTAAAAACCAGACATCTCAATGTTATGGCAGCAATCAACGATGCCCTGGTGTTTGAAATTCATTCCCATTTCTTGCATGGGACCTAAGCATGCACCCAAGGACAAAGATTTGATTGTACAACCAATTTATATGCACTGGAGCATGTGCATGTAGTTCAAATTTGAATTATACACATAAATGCATTGAAAACTCAGTTAATGCATAAAAATGTCGAGAAGAACCCTGAAAAATCACAAAAATTGACACAACACTCCTGTTGTTCTATGTTGACCCGAGAAAAAATTAGGAAGCAATAAGAGGCAATGGATATCGTTTCATCCCCAAAGGTGGGACGTTCCCTACCGAAACCATCATGCTTGTTGTGAGAAGTTCTCGTTTGTGAGAAGCATATACCCAAACCTGCCCCAAATGGGACAAAAAAATTTACCACGGCATGTTGATGCCGCTCCATGATATAATGCCAAGTTTCATGAATTTCAGACGAGTTTTCGATTTACAAGAATTCAAAAACCAGGCCTCTCAACGTTTTGGCGGGAATCAAAGGTGTCCTGGTGTTTGAAATTCATTCACATTTCTTGAATGGGACCTAAACATGCACCCAAGGACACATATTTGATTTTTCAACCAATTTATATGCACTGGAGCATGTGCATGTAGTTCAAATTTGAATTATGCACATAAGTGCATTGAAAACTCAGTTAATGCATAAAAATGTCCAAACGAACCCTGAAAATCACAAAAATTGACACAACACTATTGTTGTTCTATGTTGACACGAGAAAAAAATTGGAAGCAATAAGAGGCAATGGATATCGTTTCATACCCAAAGGTGGGACGTTCCCTACTGAAACCATCATGCTTGTTGTGAGAAGCTCTGGTTTGTGAGAAGCTCTGGTTTGTGAGAAGCATATACCCAAACCTGCCCCAAATGGGACAAAAAAATTACCATGGCATGTTGATGCCGCTCCATGATAGCATGCCAAGTTTTGTAAGTGCATCTAGTGCCACCCTTGTTGGTTTTGGAGTATTGACGACAAACCTGGTTGAGGGACTAATGTGTTTGTGAGAATTGCAGGATAACACAAGTAGTAGTCCCGTATTGATTCGGTTTACCTACCAGAGATGACCCCTAAAAATGTATGAAGACATTGAAGACAATGGTGGTCTGTGAAGATATTCACGACAAAGACTATGGCATGAGAAGACATACATGTGAAGACTATGGAGTGCGAAGACATAACTGCTTCGTTGTTCCTTTTATTCTTTGTTGAGTCATAGGAACCACCGCACTATTAAGTGGGGTCCAAGTGAACTAAGTTAGATGACTGAAGTTATGCTCAACCAAATCCTATGTCTTCGAGCGAAGACAATGAGAGCAAATCTTATCAAGAGTTGGATAAGTCAGCTTTGCTTGTAACCCAAGTAAAGCTGTCACGTGTGTTTGAAATCTGACCATTGGAACACGTGTCAGTTCCTTAGTGACCCAGTGTCATCTCGGACAAATCAGGTCAGGTTGCCCAGTGGCTATAAATAGCCCACCCCCTACACCATAAATTGGTGGCTGCTTAGAGTTAGTGCACGGCTTTTGTCGTTTGAGATCAACCCACCTCGAAGCCTTTGAGAGAACAATCCTTGCGAGGACAAAGCCAAAAACACCCAGTGAGGGAGTCCTGGACTAAGGGGTCCTCGGGCGTCCGGCCTGTTAGCCATGGGCCGGACTGATGGGCCGTGAAGATACAAAGACCGAAGACTGCACCTGTGTCCGGACAGGACTCTCCTTGGCGTGGAAGGCAAGCTTGGCGATCAACTATGTAGATTCCTTTTTATGTAACCGACTCCATGTGACCCTAGATTTCTCCTGTGTCTATATAAACCGGAGATCATAGTCCGGATAGGCGGATACTCATTATCATAGTCATACAAGCTAGGCCTCTAGGGTTTAGCCATTACGATCTCGTGGTCGATCAACTCTTGTAATACTCATATTCATCGGGATCAATCAAGCAGGAAGTAGGGTATTACCTCCGTAGAGAGGGCCCGAACCTGGGTAAACATCTTGTCCCCTGTCTCCTGTTACCATCTGTTGGGGGGCTGATCCACGAACACCTATGGGACCGGCGGGCCGAGTCCCTTTCGATTCGGTGAGGGCGGAGGTCACACGAAGAGCGGATCGAGGCGAAGCACACGAGTGGTTTACCCAGGTTCGGGCCGCACGGATGCGTAAAACCCTACTCCTACTTTGCGGTTTGTATTGAGTTCTTGCTCAGGAGCGATGAACGCTACCAGACCGAGCGTGAGAGTGTTCTTGGTGTTTCGAATGAGCCGAACCTCTTCTACGTTGCGCATGGGCCTCCTTTTATACGCTCAAGGGGTCACCGACAGGTGGCAACGTAGACTAGAGGGGTAAAAATGGAAAAAGAATGCGGTAGGTACAGCTACCGCTACTGTGGACACAGTGTATCCTACCTAACTCTGACTGCAGGGGACAAGGGCATTGAATGCCCGTCTGAGACGCCTAAACAGTGCAAAAAGTGACCGTTAGGAGCGCCACCGTTTGCCACGATGGCCTCCTCTTCATCTCTGCTTGCCACCGCGTACCCCTGGCTGCACAGGCTCCCGCCACACGCCCCTGAGAAAGCCTCAGGGCGACACGCGGGTGGGTGCACTGGAGCGCGGGTATAGAGTGGCAGCTGGCCCCCGGCGAGTACCTTGTGGGGGTCGTCGTCTTGTCGCGTCCGGAAGCTTGTCGCTCGCGGGACCTTGCCGGGACGCGCGGTGCGTCGCGACAAGTTTCTTGAGGTGCCGTGGTTGGCCTTCCCGGCAAGCTCCTCTTGCCGGGGCCTTGTCTCTTCCCGGCAAGCTCCTCTTGTCGGGGCCTTGTATTCTCATCTTAAATACTTTGTTCTTGAATGGCTCCAAAGGAACCAGCGGAGGACCCTGGCGGTCGCCCGGCAAGCCTTGCCGCGGGGCACTGCAACTGTCCGTTCACAAGTTCGGGATACTAGGGTACCCCTACTCTAGTACACCGACAGGAACCCCCGGGCCTGGGCCATACACGGTGCCGAGCGCTGTTGGGCCAGGCCCAAAACAGGGCACGGGCACGCGCGGGCCTGGGTTATGCCGAATCTAACTCCGTATCCACCGCGCCCCCCATAACGGCACGCCTCGATCGCGGCATCGTGGGAGAGATCCTGGGTGGTTCTTTATTTGGAAAAAGCGCAACGTTCGCCTCCTCCTCTTTATAAGCAGAGGAAACAGGGGCAGTTCCCCCACCTTCGCCATTTGCTGCTGCAATCTCAGAAATCTCTGTCGCCCCCCTCCGCTTCCAAAGTCGAAAGAGAGCAGCGCTCCGCCCCCGCCGCCGTCGCCACCACCAGCGCCGTCGATCTCCCCCACCGCCTCCGCCATGGCTCCGAAAGCCGGGAAGGGGAAGGCCGCGAAGACTGCGGCCGCGAAGGCTGTGAAGTCGACCGAAGCACAACGGCTTGAGGCGCTGCGGA